>NC_134363.1:95783047-95815547 GCF_048569485.1 Anomaloglossus baeobatrachus | reverse complement strand
AACCCCAACACGTTGGTTAGACATGACGTATCTTTCATGAATCCATGCTGTCAGTTATTATATTATTTTCTGCAATATATTTTTGCATGTTATCCCTTAAAATGTCCTCAAAAACTTTGCATGCTACTGATGTCAGGCTTAGGGTACCTTCACACTTAGCGATGCAGCAGCGATCCGACCAGCGATCTGACCTGGTCAGGATCGCTGCTGCATCGCTACATGGTCGCTGGTGAGCTGTCAAACAGGCAAATCTCACCAGCGACCAGTGAACAGCCCCCAGCCAGCAGCGACGTGCAAGCGACGCTGCGCTTGCACGGAGCCGCCGTCTGGAAGCTGCGGAGACTGGTAACTAAGGTAAACATCGGGTATGGTTACCCGATGTTTACATTAGTTACCAGTGTGAGCAGGGAGCAGGGAGCCACGCACACTGAGCGCTGGCTCCTTGCTCTCCTAGCTACAGTACACATCGGGTTAATTAACCCGATGTGTAATGCAGCTACATGTGCAGAGAGCAGGGAGCCGCGCACACTGTTTAGCGCTGGCTCCTTGCTCTCCTAGCTGCTGTACACATCGGGTTAATTAACCCGATGTGTACAGCAGCTACATGTGCAGAGAGCCGGAGCCGGCAGCACAGGCAGCGTGAGAGCTGCAGAGGCTGGTAACTAAGGTAAATATCGGGTAACCACCTTGGTTACCCGATGTTTATCTTGGATACAGCTTACCTCAGCTGTCAGACGCCGGCTCCTGCTCCCTGCTCGCTTCATTTGTCGCTCTCTCGCTGTCACACACAGCGATCTGTGTGTCACAGCAGGAGAGCGGCTTTGAAGAAAACGAACCAGGGCTGTGTGTAACGAGCAGCGATCTCGCAGCAGGGGCCAGATCGCTGCTCAGTGTCACACACAGCGAGATCGCTAATGAGGTCACTGCTGCGTCACAAAAAGCGTGACTCAGCAGCGATCTCGGCAGTGAGCTCGCTGTGTGTGAAGCACCCCTTACTGGACGGTAGTTGCCTGGATCTACCCTCTTACCTTTCTTAAATATCAATACCACATCAGCAATCCTCCAATCCTGAGGCATTAACCCTGTTACAATCAAGTCTAAAAAGATAAGATACAGCTGTCTGTTGATTAGGGAGCTTAATTCCCTCAATATTCCTGTATGAATGCCATCTGGCCCTGGGGATTTGTCAATGTTTAATTTATGCAGACCTAGGTGTACTTATTCTTGTGTTAAATTAATTATATCGGGTGGTGAACTTTGATTTTTCACTTGTTGATTGATCCCTGGTACAGTCAGTTTGCCTGGTGAACACAGATGAGAAATGCTTATTTAATATCTCAGTCTTTTGTTTGTCCTCTATAAGTAACTTATTATATTTTAAGGGGGAAATACCATCCTTTGTTTTCCTTTTGGCATTAATGTATTTCTAAAATATTTGGGGATTTATTTTAATGTCCTTGGCGATTTTTGTTTCAGTAGCTAATTTTGCTTGCTTGATTTCTTTTTTACATTTTCTTTTGATATCTTTATACTCCTGAAATGCTATTTCTGTATTCTCAGCCTTCAAGATTTTAAACGCCCTTTGTTTTTGTTTTATTATACTTTGTACAGTCTTATTTATCCATAGTGGTTTCTTTTTATTCCTGGACATTTTATTACCAGAGGGTATAAGTGTTTTACAGGACTCTAGTAGTATATCCTTAAACTTTCCCCATTTATGTTCAGTATCCCCAGTTACCATAACATTGTCCCAATCTACACATCTACACATCCGCTTTCCTAAAATTCCAGGTTTTAGCATTTCCCCTTTGAAATGTTCTATTGAATATTACTTTGAAGCTTACCATATTATGATCGCTGGTGCCCAAATGCTCCCGGACCTGTAGATCTGAAATTGTATCCGGTCTATTTGACAGGACCAGATCTAGCAAATTATCTCCCCTGGTCGGTTCATCTACCATCTGAGAGAGGAAATTGTCTTTAATTGTGGATATGAACTTACAGCTTTTAACACAACCAGAAGATTCTATGTCCCACTGAATGTCTGGATAGTTGAAATCCCCCATAATAAGAACCCGATTATTATTATTATTATTATTATTATTATTAGCTGCCTTTTCAATTTGTTCCAGCATTTCACCCTCTATTTGTTCAGGTATGTTAGGAGGCTTATAGCAGACTCCAATTAGCATTTTTCCATTATTACCCTCCCCATGTACATTTACCCATACTGACTCTACAGTACATTGTTGCAGTTCCCCCCAATGTCATCATTCAACATAGGTTTTAGGTTAGATTTGATAAATATACACACCCCACCACCTTTTTTGTCTTTCCTGTCCTTCTTGAATGTAGTATAACCCTGCATGTTTGTCACCCAGTCATGGCTTTCATCCAGCCAGGTTTCCGTAATGCCCACCACATCATAATGCATGGATGACATAAGAGTCTCCAGTTCATTCATTTTGTTTGCAACACTTCTTGCATGTGCCAGTAGACTGTTAATACTATTAACACATTTATTACTCCTAGCCTTCCTACGTTCCTTGCATGTCCCATCCCCCCCTAATCCTTCATTGACCCATACCGTCTCAATGTCTATATCTGCTCTATCTGTCCCCTTATTTGCTCCACTACCCTCCCTCCCCCCAGATCCTAGTTTAAAAGCTCCTCCATCCGTCTGACCATTTTCTTCCCCAGCACAGATGCACCCTCCCCATTGAGATGCAGCCCGTCCCCACCGTAGAGCCTGTAGCCGACTGAGAAGTCAGCCCAGTTCTCCATGAACCCGAACCCTTCCTTCCTGCACCAATTTCTAAGGCCGGTTTCACACATCCGGCTTTTCGCCGGTTTGCCGGATCCGGCGCTCTCCCATACAGTGACTACAGTACAGTGACAGCGCAACAAGCGCCGGTCACGTGCTGTCATGTGACCGGCGCATGTGACCCGGAAGTTACAGCGCTGTCACTGTACTGTATTGTCTGTACGGGAGAGCGCCGGATCCGGCAAACCGGCGAAAAGCCGGATGTGTGAAACCGGCCTAAGCAACGTATTTATCTCCCTAAGCTCCCGCTGTCTTTCTAGTGACGCTCGTGGCACCGGTAGTATTTGTGAAAATACCACCTTGGAGGTCCTGGACTTCAGCTTCTCTCCTAGTTCCCTGTAATCATTTTTTTTTTTTTTAAACATATTTTATTTGATGTCAGCAAGCAAATATCATCAACAAAAGAACATGTGGTTACATTCCATAAAATTTCTCCGGAACGTACAATGCTTCTGTTACATCATTTTTTGCCATTTTATGTAAATGAATAAATATTATTATTATTATTATTATTATTTTCTTTTTCATTGTCACAACAATTTCATCTTCATAGAATTATCTTAACAATAATTTCCTTTATCTTAACAAACTAACATAATCAATTCAGTTGGTCCTTTGGATGCTCCCTATCTTCAGTGTCCCTAGTGTACCTGCAATGTCTTCCAAACAATACCAAGACGTGTGTTCAAATGATTTAATTAACTGGGTGATTTCCGTCTGTGTGAAGCTTTATTCAATAGATGTTCTCCACTTTTTGAAGAATCTTTTAGTGGACTTCTCCTTATGCTTCTCCAAATCCAGTTTGTTGTACATCATTATTGCTTTTAGGGTATCAACTATTTCTGTATTTCTCGGAGTCTGTCTTATAAGCCAATTCCTAAGTAGACATTTCTTATCTACAAGCAATACTATGTGTATTACATCTGGAATGTGAGCACTTGCTCTGTCAATTTCCATAGGGGCTTCTATACAGTGAAAAAAACAGGCCTGAGGGGTGACAGGTATAACTACTTTCCAAATTTTCAATATGTACGCCACCGCTTCCTCCCATACCCCCCTCACCTGTGGGCATTCCCATATGCAGTGAAACAGTTTTACCTTATGGAGTCCACATTTTGGGCAGTGGTCCAAGAAATGCACTGGTGAGCTGCTATGTGGTATATTAAAGGTGTAAATTGCATTGTGTACTAACTTGAATTGCATCTCCCTCCATTGTTCATTTATCATTACTTTCTTAACCGATTCCAACCCCCTTAGAATTTTATCATAGATGTCTGGATCGCATAGAGCAGTCTCCCAGGTTTTAAATATTTGCTCTTTGCTGGGGCCCTGTACTTGATCTCTCAATCGTTGGTATATGATCGAAAGGGATTCATGTCCCGCTCCCTGACCAATCAATAAATCAAAACTCCCCTTCTTCTCTGCCTTCCAGACCTCTTTTACCACTGATGTGTAATGTGTTTTTTGTAAATATTGTAGGTAATGGTGATTTTCCATGTTATATTTTCCCGATACCTCCGCCCAGCTCAGCACTCTCCCCTCCTCCGTTTTTAGTAAATCACCCAACCAACGTATCCCCCTCTGCTTCCATTCTTGAAATTTGTTTTGAGACCCTTGAATAAAATTTGGATCCTGCCACAGCGGGGTAAATTTTGAAAGACAATAAGGGAGTCTATACAGTTTTCTCAGTGCTCTCCAGGCCCCCACCGTGTCCTTTATTAAACAGCTCTGTTTCACGTACACTGGCCTTTGATCTAGCTTCATATGTAATACCACTACCAAGTTAAAAGGGCTTGTTAGCTCCCTCTCCAGCTGAACGTTAGAAAAGAAGGTTGTCCCATTGATCCAGTCTTTTATATGTCTGGCAAGCGCCACTAAGTTGTACAATCTAATCATGGGCATTTGTACCCCACCATCTTTTTTCTGTAGAGACAGCTTTGAGTAGGCTACTCTTGGTCTCTTTCCCTGCCATAAAAATTTCACAAACGCTTTTTGTAACTTGTTGATATCGGTGTGTTTCAGCAGTAAGGGAATAGTTTGAAGAGGATAGAGCAAACGGGAGAAGCTTATCATCTTCATCAGATGTGCTCTGCCAAACGGGGACAGGGAAAGATTTTTCCACCTATCTAGCTCTTTAGTTATTTTTTCAATTAGGTGTGGATAGTTAAGTCTATATAATGACATTGAACTCTGCCTATTTTAATTCCTAAATAAGTAATGTAGTGGGGGGCTATGGCTACTTCTATTCCCTCACCTTGCTTGTTTCCCAGGGGTTTCAAATAGAGAATCTGGCATTTACTGATGTTTATCTGTAGCCTGAAAAGGAGCCAAAGTACGCCAGTTTGTCTATTAAGTTCTTTAGTTGGTTTTCTGGGTCCGAAATAAATAAAAGCATATCGTCTGCGAAGCATGTTAGTTTTATCTCTATTTCCCACCTTGATTCCTGAGAAATCTTCTGATTGTATTAAGTATTGGGCTAGTGGTTCAAGGGCCAAGTCAAACAGAAGAGGGGTCAGGGAGCACCCCTGCCTAGTCCCCTTCTGTAGCTGAAAAGATTTTGACAGAAAGCCCATTGTCGAAATTCTAGCTTCAGGCGTAGCGTGAAGTGCCTCCATATACTTCCGAAAACTACCCATTATACCAAATTTATCCAATACTAGCCCTAACCAATGCCAATTTACGTTGACAAAGGCCTTTTCCGCATCTAAGGCCAACAACGCAGGGTTCCCCTTTATCAGGCCTGTTCTTTTTGTTCCATCTAGTACTGCCAACACTGTGCGAATGTTGAATACTGCTGACCTATTTCTAACAAACCCCACTTGATGTAGTCCTAGTATCGATGGGAGGATCAATGCTAGCCGGTCTGCCAGTATTTTAGAGATTATTTTAATATCTTGATTTATCAGCGATATGGGCCTGTATGACGAATGGTCCGAGTGGTCTTTTCCTTGTTTTTGTATTACCTTTATATATGCCATATGGCTAGACCGTAGTTGGATTTTATTTTGGAGGGTGTAGTTGAAAACTTTTACTAAAGTGGGCATAACATCTTCCTGTTGTGTTTTATAAAATTCTCCCGTCATTCCATCGAGGCCTGGGGCCTTGTTATTTTTAAGGTTTTTCACAACTGTTCTCACTTCCTCCTCTTTTATTGGGGCATTTAACATTTCCCTGTCAGATTCCATAATTGTGGGTAATGACAGATTGTTTAGGAAGTTGCCTTCTTCTGTGTCATTTGCTGGCCCTTGTTCATAAAGTTTTTTTGTAGAATTCTCCAAATATGTCATTGACTTCCTTCGGGTAATGGTCACTAGCCCCAGATGGGTCCCCCAAATGAGTTATAGATGTTAAAGGAGTTATTCCCTTTGCAATTTGTGCCAAAAGCGAACCTGCCTTGTTCCCGAATCTAAAGTAATGTGATGCAATTCTCTGGCCCCTCATTCTCTTTGCCCTGTCCACCCACAAGTCAAATTCTGCTTTCTTTTTTATCCACTTGTTCCTATTAGCAATAGATGGATTATTAATCTAGTTTGTGTATGCTTCTCTGGTCCTTCTGCTGGCTTCAGTGTATGCTTTAGTTGTTTTGTTTCGCAATGCTTTCACATATCCCATTATTCTTCCCCTTAGTACTGCCTTAGCTGCGTCCCAGTATAAATGTGAGTTCTCCTCATGCTCTTATTATCCCATGTGTATTCATGCCACCACATTTTCACCAGTTTTTGGAAATTCTCATCTTGCGCAAAGTGTGAAGGGAATCTCCTCAATGTCTGTTCCCTTGGGGTAGGTTTCTTCTAAGTCTAGGAGTAATGGGGCGGGATCTGATATCACCAGATCTTGTATGTCGATCCTCCTCATTTTGTTGAGTAGACCCTGTGTTAATAGAAAATAATCTATCCTAGACCATGTGCTATGTACGTGGTAGAAATGAGTGTACTCTAGGTCTGCCGGGTGTGAGTTTCGCCAGGCATCTAATACGCTAGTATGTTCTGTGACCGCATCCAGCACCCTGTCATATGTCCTGGCTACCATGCATTTGTGTCCTGTGTCCGACCTATCTTCATTTACGTTCATTACCGTATTAAGCTCCCCTCCTATTATTATGTTCCTCTCAGGGTCCTCCAAAGCCTGCCTCTCCAACCCCTGGAAGAAAAAATCTTATTACTCTGATTTGGTGCATATACATTATAGATTTTGAGTCGTCCACATGGGGGGTATCAAGCAAAGCTTTTTGTATTGTTCCATCTCCATCATTTTCCTGTATTATTACCTTACAATTTGCCTGCTTTATGGAGTAGTATTAACACACCTGCTTTATTATTTAGGGCTGAGGATCCCATCACTTCTTTCACCCACATTTTGCACATTCTGGTGAAATCCTGAATTTTCAAATGAGTCTCCTGAAGTAGGGAAATGTCTACTTTAAGCTTCTTTAACCCCTTAACGACCGCGGGCTGTAAAATTACGTCCTAGCGGTCATAATGTTACTGCCCGCGGTCTGCTGGCGGCAGCATGCCGCGATCGGCGCACATCTCAGCTGATTTTCACAGCTGAGATGTGTGCCTACTAGGCATGAGCAGAATAGTTATCTGCTCGTGCTGTTTAACCCCTTAAATGGCGCTGTCAATATGTGACAGCGCCATTATAAGCGCGATCGCGGTAAAGTTTTACTTACCGCCCGATACCGGAAGTCAAGTGACGCGATCACGTGACTTCCGATAGTTGTCATGGTAGCACAGGGTCATGTGATGACTCCTGTACTACACATGAATTGCTTTCACTTTCGCTGTGCCAGCGGCACAGCAAAAGAGGAAGACAACGTATCTGCTGTTTACAGCTGTATAGCTGTGATCAGCAGATAGTGCAGAGCGATCGGAATGCTGATCGCAATAGCCCCCTAGGGGGACTAGTAAAATAAAAAAAAAAAAAGTTAAAAAGAGTTTTAAAAAATTAAATTAAAAAAAACAAAAAAAACCTAAGTTTAAATCACCCCCCATTCGCCCCATTGAAAATTAAAGGGTTAAAAAAATAAAAAAATATACACACATTTGGTATCGCCGCGTTCAGAAACGCCCGATCTATCAAAATATAAAATCAATTAATCTGATCAGTATACGGCTTAGCGGCAAGAAAATTCCAAACGCCAAAACGACGTTTTTTTGTCGCCACAAATTTTGCGCAAAATGCTCTGAGGCGACTAAAACGTAGCATCTACGCAACAATGGTACCGTTAAAAACGTCAGCTCAAGACGCAAAAAATAAGCCGTCACTGAGCCATAGATCCCGAAAAATGAGAACGCTACGGGTCACGGAATATGGCGTAAAACGTGCACCACTTTTTTCGGTTAAACTTCCGGTTTTTTTTTAACCCCTTATATAAAAGTAAACCTATACATGTTTGGTGTCTACGAACTTGCACTGACCTGAGGCATCACACCCACACATCAGTTTTACCATATAGGGAACACAGTGAATAAAATATCTCAAAAACATTAGCGCTATCGCACTTTTTTTGCAATTTTTCTGCATTTGGAATTTTTTTTGCCGTTTTCCAGTACACTATATGGTAAAACTTATGGTTTCATTTAAAAGTACAGCTCGTTCCACAAAAAATGAGCCCTCACATGACCATATTGACTGAAAAATAAAAAAAGTTACGTCTCTCAGAAAAAGAATGACGAAAAAAAAAAACGGAAAGCGAAAAATCGGCCGGTCGTGAAGGGGTTAAGTGTTTCAATATCATACGTCTTTTGTGTGGAGATTGCAGGCCTTTCACGTTCCATGACACAATTCGCATCCTTATATATTACTTGAAATCTTCTTATCCTATCTTAACTAAAACCTTCTTAAAGGGAAGGTATCGCGGTTTTTTATTTTTGTATTAACAATAGTGATTATGAAATCAAGTATTTCTAATAAAAACTAAATAAGCAGCGATTTTAATTTTGTATGTAATTCTTATTTTACTGGAGGCACTGGGGGCTGCCATGCTGGATTTGCTGTGTGTGTAACGACAGTAACTCCTTCCTTTATGGCAGCCCCTGTGCATAGACTCTGATAGTCGGGCTCCGACCCCATGCCATACGTTACAGTGGGCGTCTGCTGTGACCTGGACGCGCCCCCTGGGCTGTCCAGAACACAACAGAGGGAGGAGTTCAGCGCCATTATTGTGGAGCTCACAGCGTGTGCTGTTTGCTCCACTTTACCCCTGTCACCCGCCGGGATGTGTGAGTACGGGCCGCCTGCCCTCCCCTCGTTACTGTCTCCGATGACATCCCATCCCTCCGTTTTCCCCAGCCCCTGCTCTGCCCCAGCTACTGACGCCACCCCTCCCCCCCGCCGTTACCGTCTCCAATGACACCCCCCTCCCTCCGTTCTCCCAAGTCCCTGCTCTTCCCGCTGCCGCAGCTCCCCCAGCTCTGCCCGCCGCTGCTGTGTGTGTGTGTGTGTGGGTGTGTGTCACAAGGTCCTCATCAGGGGTGATTGTGAGTGTGTGTCGGCGCTTGCGATGCTGTGCAGTGAGCTTCCAGGACCTGCGAGAGGATCACATGGGAAGCATGTGATATCTCCGGATGTTGTGAGTGTGTGCACGCGATTGTACAGGTATGTGCGATATCGTGAGTGTGTGTGAGTGTATGCGATCGGATGTGTGAGTGTATGCGATCGGATGTGTGAGTGTATGCGATCGGATGTGTGAGTGTATGCGATCGGATGTGTGAGTGTATGCGATCGGATGTGTGAGTGTATGCGATCGGATGTGTGAGTGTATGCGATCGGATGTGTGAGTGTATGCGATCGGATGTGTGAGTGTATGCGATCGGATGTGTGAGTGTATGCGATCGGATGTGTGAGTGTATGCGATCGGATGTGTGAGTGTATGCGATCGGATGTGTGAGTGTATGCGATCGGATGTGTGAGTGTATGCGATCGGATGTGTGAGTGTATGCGATCGGATGTGTGAGTGTATGCGATCGGATGTGTGAGTGTATGCGATCGGATGTGTGAGTGTATGCGATCGGATGTGTGAGTGTATGCGATCGGATGTGTGAGTGTATGCGATCGGATGTGTGAGTGTAAGCGATCAGATGTGTGAAATGTCGGCCGGACGCAGGGCAGGATGGCATGCAGCACAGCTGCCTGGAGCGCCCACCGGAGGTCACAGGGAGGAATGATGTGAAAGGTGTGTGTGTGTGGCACAAGGTCCCCATCAGTGGTGATTGTGTGCTTGTGGCACAAGGTCCCCATCAGGGGTGATTGTGTGTGTGTGTGGCACAAGGTCCCCATCAGGGGTGATTGTGTGTGTGTGTGTGTGTGTGTGGCACAAGGTCCCCATCAGGGGTGATTGTGTGTGTGTGTGGCACAAGGTCCCCATCAGAGGTGATTATGTGTGTGTGTGTGTGTGGCACAAGGTCCCCATCAGGGGTGATTGTGTGTGTGTGTGTGTAGCACAAGGTCCCCATCAGGGGTGATTGTGTGTGTGTGTGTGTAGCACAAGGTCCCCATCAGGGGTGATTGTGTGTGTGTAGCACAAGGTCCCCATCAGGGGTGATTGTGTGTGTGTGTGGCACAAGGTCCCCATCAGGGGTGATTGTGTGTGTGTGTGGCACAAGTTCCCCATCAGGGGTGATTGTGTGTGTGTGCACGCGCGCGCCACTGCATGTGAGTACCTGTGTGTGTACCGGTGATACTGTCTGCATGGTTGTGTATCTAATCCTCTCCTGTGTGATACTGTCTGCTGAGCCGTGTATCTAATCCTCTCCTGTGTGATACTGTCTGCTGAGCCATGTATCTAATCCTCTCCTGTGTGATACTGTCTGTACGGCTGTGTATCTAATCCTGTCGTGTGATACTGTCTGCTGAGCCGTGTATCTAATCATATGTTGTCTGATACTGTCTGCACGGCTGTGTATCTAATCCTATCATGTGATACTGTCTGCACAGCTGTGTATCTAATCCTATCCTGTGTGATACTGTCTGCTGAGCTGTGTATCTAATCCTCTCCTGTGTGATACTGTCTGCTGAGCTGTGTATCTAATCCTATCCTGTGTGATACTGTCTGCTGAGCTGTGTATCTAATCCTCTCCTGTGTGATACTGTCTGCTGAGCTGTGTATCTAATCCTCTCCTGTGTGATACTGTGCTGAGCTGTGTATCTAATCCTGTCGTGTGATACTGTCTGCTCAGCTGTGTAATCCTATCCTGTGTGATGTCTGCAAAGCTGTGTATCTAATCCTCTGCTGTGTGATATGGTCTGCACGGCTGTGTATCTAATCCTATCCTGTGTGATACTGTCTGCAGAGCCGTGTATCCAATCCTATCGTGTCATACTGTCTGCTGAGCTCTGTATCTAATCATGTCCGGTGTGATACTATCTGCTGAGCCGTGTATCTAATCCTTTCCTGTGATACTGTCTGCACAGCTGTGTATCTAATCCTATCCTGTGTGATACTGTCTGCAGGGCTGTGTATCTAATCCTATCCTGTGATACTGTCTGCTGAGCTGTGTATCTAATCCTATCTTGTGTGATACTGTCTGCAGGGCTGAATATCTAATCCTATCCTGTGTGATACTCCTGCTGTCCTTGGTGACACTTTAGACATTTCTGGTCACCAGGAAAATGGCTCTGCACTGTGTCCCTACATGTCATTCTTTGTTATCTGTTGTAAACACTCAGATGAGGAGGGGGGAGGCGTGCCATCACACACAGGAGAGCAGACTCAGCCCACTTTAGGGCAGGCTGTAATCTGAGCTTTTTATACAGTGGAAATTCAGTAGGATTTCAGAAGCTGCTCCCCCTAGTGTTTAAGGCTGTGTGCACACGTTGCGTTTTTTACCGCGGAAACGCTGCGTTTTGAACCGCAGCCTTTCAGTGGCAAATTGCATGCGTTCAGCTTTCCCAGCAAAGTGTATGGGAAAGCTGAAAAATCAGTGCACACGCTGCGTTTCTTTCCGCAGCGTTTTGGATGCCAAAAATCGGTGCGGAAAGAAAAGCAGCATGTCACTTCTTTTGTGCGTTGTGGCTGCGTTCTCGCCCCCATTGAAATCAATGATGTGGGGTCAGAACGCAGCTACACCGCATGGACCTGCTTTTTTGTTGCGGTCCGCGGCCTTTGTCGGCACGCCAGAACGCAGGCATTTACCTGGAAGTGAGGTCAAGAGGTTTCCTGTTGACCTCACTTCCTGGCAAAGCCCCCGGTGTCGCCAAAGTGCCCGCCCCGACCCCCGAGTCCCCGACCCCCCTCCCGAAAATCCAACATGGCCGCGCGTACAGTAGCGCACCGGCCGCCCTGCTCCTATGATTTCTGTCGCATGTGCAATAACACATGCGACAGAAAAATGCCCCCCAGGCCCTGCCCGTTCACCCCAATTCCCCCCGGTGTCATACATACCTGTCCGGTCGCAGCGCTGATCCCCCGCGGCCCCCTCCTCCTTCACAGCAGACGCCTGCCGGTCACATGTGCAGAGCAGCTGACAGCCAGCACAGTGTTCAGTGTGAGCTGTGCTGGCTGCTCGCACTCTGCAGCTGTGACCCGGGGAGAGTGGGTGCAGATTTTTGCACCCACTCTCCTCAAATGGAGGGTCTGCCCTCCTAGAAAATGGGGGATACGTTCCCTGAACGTGCCCCCATATTCTAGAAGGTCCAGAGGCGACGTGGGACATCCATATGGATTTCTGCGGACCCATTTTTTTTTATTAAATTGGAGAACAAGGGAATGATTTGGGGAGTGTTTTTTCTAATAAAAAATTTTTTGTTGTCTTTTTTTGCTTTTGTTTACTGTCAATTAGTTATGTCGGGTGTCTGATAGACGCCGTGACATCACTAATTGCTGGGCTTGATGCCAGGTGACATTACACATCTGGTATCAACCCCATTTATTACCCCGTTAGCCAACGCACCAGGGCGCGGGATGAGTTGGGGCGAAGCGCCAGGATTGGCGCATCTAATGGATGCGCCACTTCTGGGGCGGCTGCGGCCTGCTATTTTTAGGCTGGGAAGAGTCCAATAACCATGGCTCTTCCCACCCTGAGAATACCAGACCCCAGCTGTCAGCTTCACCTTGGCTGGTGATCTAATTTGGGGGGACCCCACATTATTTTTTTTTTTATTCTTTATTTATAAATAAAAAAAAAAAGCCTGGGGAGCCCTCCAAATTGATCACCAGCCAAGATGAAGCTGCCAGCTGTGGTTTGCAGGCTACAGCTGTCTGCTTTACCCTGACTGGCTATCAAAAATAGGGGGGACCCCACGCCATTTTTTTCATTGTTTTTTTTTTTTTTTTTATTGGATAAATACTAAGCTAGGCACCCTTTAGTGCCACATGAAAGGTACTAAAGGTGCCAGCTTAGAATATGCAGGCGGGGGTGGGACGTTCTATATATTTGACATCCCTTCATCCATTGACGCTTTTTAGGCTGTGTGTCCACAATCAGGGTTTGCAGCGTTATGGGCGCTGAGTGTTTTCCCTGCGTCCATAACGCTGCGTTGTGCAGTAGAAGCACAGTGGAAGGATTTTTGGAGATCCCATGCCCACTGTGCTTCTTTTCTCCGCAGCATAAACTGACCGGTAGCGCGGCTTCCCGAGCCTCAGCATGTCAATTTATGCTGCGGAGACGAGAGTGTTCTCTGCAGGTAGCATAGAGCTCCACAGCAGCCTGAACCCAAAATCGTGGGCATGGGCAGCTGCAGGAAGGCTGGCACTGTGTACTATACGCCATGTCGCTGGATCATGGCCACATAGCCTTAGGCCCCTTTCACACGTCAGTGATTCTGGTACGTTTGTGTTTTTTTTTTAAACGTACCAGAATCACTGACATACGCAGACCCATTGTAATGAATGGGTATGCTCACACGTCAGTGATTTTTCACTGCACGTGTCTCCATGCGGCGTACCCGCGTGTGCGTGATTGCCGCACGGAGACATGTCCATTTTTTTCTGGCATCACTGATGTTCCACGGACCACGCAGTGGTGTGATCCGTGAAACACGTGCCAGAAAAAAACGTGCTTTTAAAATAAAAATCATTTTAACTCACCCGGCGTCCAGCGATGTCCTCTGCAGCCCGTGCAGCCTGCTGCTTCTGAGCCGGCTCATTATTGTCGCGCATATTCATGATGCACGACACAGCCGACCCGGAAGCAGCTGCTGCGGGGGTCAGCGCCGGCCGGATGCTGCACCGCGGGAGCGATCAGCACCATGGAGAGCGGGAGCGGGTGCAGGTGAGTTAATCTCTAAGTGCAATCACGGGCCACGGAGAACGGAGCCCGGATTGCACTTAGACAACCCATGTGTGCCGTGATTCACGGCACATGGAGGGACATGCGCGTGTTTTACACGCCAGTGTTTTTCACTGACGTGTGAAACGGGCCTAAAAGTGAGAATATTGTTGCTACAGAAACATTTTGGGTGAAGTAGCTGTGGATTCAAAATGCTTAATATACTCCTGAATAAAATCCTTGAGGGGTGCAGATTCCAAAATGGGGTCACTTGTGGGGGTTTTCTGACGTATAGGTACCTAAGGGGCTTGGTGCGCGAAGTTTATTTCAACTTTTCCAAAATTCAAATGGTGCTCCTTCCATTCCAAGCCCTCCCATTTATCCAAACAGAATGTGGAGAAGGAAATGACATGACAGGTTTTTTTTTCCAAAGATCTGTGTTCAACCAACTTTATTAACACTGACAAGTCTTAAAAAATGCACCTAAAAAAACGCATGAAAAACGCATGCGTTTTCGATGCGTTGTTTCTCAAAAAGCATTGTTTACAATTCTCCCCTCTGCCATAGGGTGCGTTTTTTTCCGCGCGGAAAAAAAAGCAACGTGTGCACATACCCTAACAGTGGAAAATATCAAACTTTTTAATTTTTTTTATATTTTGCACAATTAAAAAAAAAAATATTTAAACAAAACATTTAAACATTATTACTTTACATTTTTTCAGTTGTTATTTTTTTTTTTTTTTTGACGATACCTTCCCTTTAAAACCTGTCCACCATGTCTCTCTCTGGTGGTGCAAATAAAAAAAAAGTCAATTAAACCAACAAAATAACACTATACAAACAAATATACAACAAAATATCCTATACCCTTTGTAGGAAAACACAGTTGTGGACTTCACTTTTTTCCCGCATGTATGTAGGGACTCCTACTGATCCCTCTTCCGCTCCTCAAAATATTTTCGCTTTCTTAAGCTTCCACGCTTCACTTAAAGGCATGCTAAACATAGCTTCAGAAATATATACAAGTATCCTCAAGCCCTGAGGACCTAAAGTAGGTTGAACCTCGACCCAGTATAGAGAGGCTCATTCCCAGGAGAGATGAAAGAAAGAAAAGAGAGAAAGAAAAGAAAGAACAAACAAGAGGAAATAAGGAGGGAAGAATGGAGGAGGGGTCCAGAGGAGGGTTATGGGAAGGAGAGGGGGCGTAAACGGGGGGAGGTGTAAATGGGATGGGGGAGTTGATTGGGACGGATAGGGTGGGAGGTAGTTTGTGGATGGGAGGAAGTGTATAGTCGCGGGAGTGGTGGGTGGGTTTATGGGTGGCAAAGGGGGGGTGTGGGTGGGAGGGGGTGAAAAGTAGTTTGTGGGTGGGGTAGTGTTGTTGGGGGGAGTGGGAGGGGAGCGTGATTGTGGGGGGATAGGGGGGCAGTTATGTGTGAGGGGGGGTGTTTGAGTGATGGGATAATAAAGGTGTTGGGCAAGACTGGAAAAGAAGAAGGAAAGAGGAAAAAAGAAAAAAAAAAGGGAAAAGCGGGGGTATGGAGAGGGACTGGGGATGTCTGGGTTATGGTAGAGTTAACGTTTTCAGGCCCACATCATGAACTCCAGACTCCCATACGAATCCCCCTCTCCCATTGCTCCTTTACAAACAGCATCAACACTCCACATTAATCATCAGAAATTTTGCCCCTTTATGGGCTACTTTATGTCCTCACCCCCTCTGGGGAGTAGCATCTCCACTCTTCGCCAGGGGCGACTATTTTGCAAAAGTCTTGTCCACATAACGTCTTGCCTGATCAGGGGCCGTGAATGTCTCTGTACCTCCTTCTGGGGCAAAGATTTTAAGGACAGCCGGGAATTGCAAAGCAAATTTTATTTTCTTTCTGAAAAGCTCTGTGCAGACATCGCTGAAGGCTCTTCTTTTCTTTGTGACCTCCGCCGAATAGTCACTGAATATCAGCATGTTATGTCCCCTTACCACCGTGAGAGATGTCTTCTTCCGAAATGCTTGTAAGATGTTCGTTTTATCCACAAAGTTCAAATATCTGACAATCACTGGCCTGGGTCTTGGAGGTGTGTTTGCACTTGCATGGTATGGGAACCACTCTGTGTGCCCTTTCAGCCTTGTGTATCAGCAATCCCCAGAGCGTGAGGTATGTCCTCCATGCATATCCCCATTAACTGGTGCTGGGGTGATAGTTTCTGGGAGCCCAATGATTCTTAAGTTGTTTAGTCTGGAGCGATTCTCCAGATCATCAATTTTATCTGCAAGCTGCTGATTCAACCTGGCGACTGTTTGCAGCTCTGCCTGCACCTCCCCCAACTCATCCTCCGCAGTGCTGAGCCTGTTCTCTACTGTAACCAGTTTTTCTGATTGCTGTGAGATGGCTTTCTTGAAGTTTGGGGGTTAACATCTTTACCACCTCATCTGCTTGGGACTTGTAAGAAATGCTGAGGCCTGCAGTGCTTATCTCCTGCTGACCCCCTCCCTCCTGCTGGGTAAGCTGATTACCAGGTTTATTGCATTTCTGGGCTTGGTCTTCTCCAGAGCCATTTTAGCATGGCTGCTCCTCTGGGCAAGGGGGGATCTCTCTCCTGTAGTCACATTTTTGTGCACATACCTTTCTATTATGTCTGAGGGGCATGCACACTATCTTATCTCCTATCAGCTGGTTTGTGTGCTGGGACTGCAGGGATCTTGATAATGAAGCTGGAGCACTCCTCACACGCTGTGTTCCATGCAAACGCAGGAACCGGAAGTCTGTAATCATTTTTAAGGACCTTCCACCTGCCTCTTGGTCATTAGTACCAATGTGCACCATGACCGCTGGTTTTCCCCAGCCCCACCCAGCAATCTGTCTATCCAATCCGCAATATCCCGAACCCGAGAACCTTGCAGACATCACACTATTCGGCATTCACGGTCTCTGCGACAGATGACCCTGTCTGTCCGCCTAATTATAGAGTCCCCTACCACCAACATCTGTCTGGCCTTGGCTGCACTCCTATTTCCCTCCTTCCTACAGCAGTCATTTTCCTGGTTGCTAGGAGCAACGTCCTGCTGTAGTGACCCTAGTCCTGGCCCTTCATTCCTAATATCAGCCAAACAGGCATATTTACTAGGTTGTGCCAGGTCAGGACTAGTCTCCCTTACACTTATCCCCCTACCTCTTCTTCTAACTGTTACCCAGATACCTACCTCTGGGTCCTGATCTTCCCCACCCCCACCCTCCTCCATTTCACTGGCCCCAGCCAGAGAAAGCTCAGTGAGCTCTAAACTCCTCTCCAGGTTTGAAATGCCCCTGAGTGTTGCAAGCTGCTTATTTAGATCAGTTAACTGGGGTTCCAAATGTGCAACATGCTTGCATCGAGTGCAGACATATTCACCCTCGAACGGCTGCTCAAGGCATGCATACATTTGACAAGATACACACCTGGTAGCATTGTCCATGGAGCACCTATTAAATAAGGATAAACAGTAAAGTAGAAAAACAAAGAAAAAAAAAAACAATGGTAAACTTACAAGGATAAATTCAAACTATGTTCTTGTGTCAAAATATGAGACTGTGTTTAAACTATGCACTTAGCTGCAATCCCTGCACTTTGCTGCAGAACCTCGCACACTCAATGGCAACTGGATGGTAAATAGGGCTGGATGGGTATCTTTTGGGGCTGATCTGTGCAAAATGGGGCAGATTTAAATTTTTTTTTTTTTTTGCCACCAATGAAAAATATATGTGTATATTATTATAGATCACATTATGCTGCCCCATCCATGAAGTGGGAGGCATTAAAATGTGTCCTTAGAGGAGTCCTCATAAAACATGGCAGTCGGCTTAAAAAGGAAAGAACGGAGGAAATCAAAACTCTTTCTTCCCAGATCTCTGACCTAGAGTCCGCCCACAAACGCACAAATAAGTAGGACATATATGGTCAATTATCTACAGCCAGGCAGAAACTGCTGTCCATCTCAGACCAGAGAACACGATGCTGGAGGGAAAGACTTAAGAGCAAGTTCTACCAGTATGGGAATTGGAGCAGCAGGTTTCTGTCTAGAGTACTAAACCCACGTAACTTGGCTACTCACGTTCCATTCATAAATGATAAACGGGAAAAAAAATCCAGAACATAAAGGGGATATTACAATGCTTTAGGGAATATTATCAAAATGTATACAATATTGGGGGACATTTTTCCGACCTCCCTAAACAATAATTAGTAGAGAAAATAAAAACGTAATTTCGCTCTACCAAATTACCAGAACTAGACCCAATAATAACGGGCTTAGAGGAGGACTTCTCATTAGAGGAGGTAACAGACGTCATTAAAGCTTGGGAAAAGCCCAGGGCCTGATGGGTTTACAGCAGGTTTCTATAAGCGCTTTATTGACCAATTGAGCCCCCAATTTTTGTCCACTTGTAATTACTTATCCAATGGCGGATCCTTTCCGAAACAGGTGCTGGCAGCTCACATAATTGTCCTCCCCAAGCCAGGTAAAGACCCCTCCCAGTGCGGGAGGTATAGACCAATATCATTGATCAATATAGATATTAAAATGTATGCCAAGCTTATCTCATATAGACTGCAGCCGCTTCTTCCCTGTCTAATAAGCACTGATCAAGTAGGATTTGTTAGAGGACGAGAATCAAGAGGTAAAACAATACGTGCAATATCCCTGATTGATAGAGTGCGGAGGACTGGATTACCCACATGCATCCGGTCAGTGGACGCAGAAAAAGCCTTTGACAGGGTGCACTGGGAGTTCATGTTCCAGGTCCTTGAGCTCGGCGGGTCTGCAGCAAACAATGCTACACAGGATCTCTGCTTTATATACAAACTCCTCTGCTCAGATAAGGTTAACGGGGGTATTTCCCATTCCTTTGACATCAAGAACGGAACGCGGCAGGGGTGCCCGTTGTCCCCCCTGCTTTATGTTCTCACAATGGAACACTTGGCTGTGGCAGTAAGGTCCAACCAATCAATTAAAGGGGTCCTGGCTCTGCGCAGGGAGGATAAACTAGTTCTCTTTGCAGATTACTTGATGCTGTTCATTACAAATCCAGTGACGAGCATACCAAACATTATGTTAGAACTACACAGATTTGACTCTCTGAGCAATTTTAAAATGAACATGCACAAGTCGGAGGAGCTTAATACTTCCCTCGCGCACCAGGTGATCGATCAGCTTCGAGCGTCGTTCCCCTTTAGGTGGCAAGGGAAATCATTGTCATCTTGGCATTGACTTGACGGCTGATGACTGCCTTCCAGACCTAAAAAAAAAAAAAAAAAACCTTGCTGCATTAGGAACATGCCTTCTGGATCTTTACCATAACAAAACCTCTAAGCGCTGGGTGGAGGTGGAGATGTCTCAGACAGAGTGCGCCCCTCTCAAAGCGTTGTTGTCGCCAGCCCCTTCGCACCCGTGCACTCAGGCCAGGCTGTTCCTCATAAAGAGCTTGTCCTCATTTCTCAGGAGTTCGAACACACTTCTGGGCATTTCCACTATACCTGGACCACTGACACCTTTACACAATAATTCTCTACTCCCGACAGATTTAACAGGCAACATATTTCTTCATGTCCAGAGGCTTGATGTCCATAATGAGGGATGTTGTGTACAATGTGGGTATGAGGCCCCTTCATTCTTTCTTCCCTGACAACCGCACTCCCGCAAGAGCTTGGCTTGGTTATGAGCAATTGAAGAGTTTTATTAACTCCCTTTCACCACAAACTAACTTTTATAGGCCCTTGACGCCCTTTGAGTCTCTGTGTCTGGGGGAGAGCTTCTGGAACACACCAATGCTCTGCTATACAAAATGTTCCAGATTGCGTTGTCTGGACGGGAGGATGATGTCCCTTTTTTCTTGAAATGGGAGGTAGATTTGGGGAGACCCCTCACGCACGAGGAACGCTCAAAGATATTACTTTTTACCCACAAGTCGTCGCTGGATGTAGCGTCACAGGAGCAGGGCTACAAAATAGTTTCTAGGTGGTATCGCTGCCCCTCCAGAATTCATTCCATGTTCCCATCTGTCTCTGAAGAATGCTGGAGATGCGCAAATGATAGAGGCTCATACAGCCACATGTGGTGGTCTTGTCCTCTCATACAATATTTTTGGATAGATGTGTTTGCCGTTCTGAATAAAGTGTCATCCACTAGGTTTGAGCCGACGCCGGAACTGGCTCTTCTATCCTTAAGCAATATCTCTATCGCCAACTTCAAGAGAAGCCTGTTAAGGCATTTTTTGACTGGGGCAAGGAGATTAATCCCAAGGTACAGGAGGCAGACCAAAGTGCCCTCACGGGCTGAACTGGTGGCCGAGAGTAACCAGATCTATAGGATTGGAGGAGCTGGTTGGCCAGGCGTCGGACTCAGGGTTCAGAGTGTTCAGGCTGTGAGCGCCGTGGATTATGTAAAAAGAGACACCAGACCTGGTACTATGGCTTCAAGCCTAAGTTGGGGGCATGAGACCTCTGTCCATTCAGACGAGACATCTTATTGGTCCTTCTTTTCTTTTCTCTCTCCAGCTACATTTCCTCTTTTCTCATCTTTCTTTCCTCTTTGTACATTTTATGTTATGTTTACATTGTTAGACAGGATTGCCATCTCACAGACTTTGTGCATCTACTTTGCCTCCACTTTCTAAACGAGGCTGCATACATTTTTGCATGGGGCTCGGATTGTTGGTCACCCAGTGGGCATCATCTCCAAAGCAAAGCTATTACATGGGTGATGATGGTCTGACCTGAAGTGTGTAATCAAAGGAATTATTATGCAAGTAGAAAAGTGTTGTATTACTTTTTACCTCCAAGATTTGAGTTATTCTACTCTATATCATATGTTGCATATCCTATAACTTGTAAACATGTTCTTTATTCGAATGAAATCTGATTTACACAAAAGACCACATTATGATTTTGGAATAACCTTTATAGCATTGAGCACATATTTTATAATGAAGTGCCTTAAATATTGGGGAATTTCTTAGACATGTCTCTCAAAAGATTGAGTAAAATAACTTGTAAAAGTCTCTGAGCGCTCTTGATTCTGACGCTCTATTCTGTTTTGTGGCTACATTGCAGAGATATTCACATTTGTGTCTGATGGAACATATGTGAAATCTCTGATTGCGGACCAACTAGGCGTTGGTCTTCTCTGGGGGGTTTGCTTTTGGCTAGTGATGAGCAAACACTATCAGTACTAGTAAAGAGCAATTGGATACTCGGATGGGTGCGACTTAAGTTCCCAAGTATAATGGAAGTCAATGAGGAACTCACACATGTTTCCGGGATATCTTCTGTAAAAATGCTTGAATTCCCCCTTGACTTCAATTGAACTAAGAAACTTGAGTTGGAAGCATACAACTGTTCATTAAGAATACCGAGCACCTGAGCATGGTAGTGATTGCTCATCACTACTTTTGGCCCTTCCTCCCAGATACTTGTAATCACAGCTCAGCGGCTGTTAAACAAGGCTGCAATGTTTCATAATTGGCAGTATCTGGGAATGAGGGGTGAAAGTGCACACCCTCAGAGACGAGTCTGAAGAAATGTCCAGTTGCACTGCAAAAGTATGCTCAAAAAGCAAGATATATGAATATCTTCAGTGGTGCAAAGCAGTCCAAAACTGAAAAGCAATGGAACATCCCGTGTTAGTGTTGTCTCTGTATCATAGGACGGCATCTACAACCATTCCAATAACTATCTGCTTGCTGTACCTCCTCTTGTTTTTCTTATTTTTTTTTAGCAGCTTTTTTTTGCTATAAGTATGCCACAAACCCTTAACAGCTATGGACTCCAATGGTCAGGTTTTTTTAAAAAATTAAATGGATGTATCTTGGATTAAAATTGAATGTGGTTACAATTTTTGCACTGATTTTACAGGCTACTTGTTACTCTTCACATTGACGACTGTTGAATGGGTTAACAGAATACTCAGACAGCTTGTACAGACAGTGATTGTAACGTGTCGTATATCACTTGTCTTAGACTACTTTCACACTTGCGTTCAGCGCATTCCGTCACTATGGAGAATAGCGCAGTCCGTTAACGCACTGCGCTATTCTCCATAGACTTATATGGACGACGCACTGTAACGCAAGTGTCTGCGTTGCATCCGCTGTACGACGCAGCGTCGTTATTTTGACGCTGTGTCGGGCGGATGGAACGCTGCATGTAGCGTTTTTCTGCACTTGGCGGAGTGTCAAAAAAAACGCAACCTGCAGGAATCCGTTTGGCGTCCATTGTTTTTATAATGGACGCCTATGGTGGCGGATTCCGTTAGAATGCGTCATTTGACGGATTCCGTTAACGCATCCATCTTTACATAACTGCGCATGCCCAGATGTGTAAAGTCAAGGAAAAATACCTATAACTGATTGCGTTATTTTGTACGATCCGTAGCATCCGTTGTGCCACTATATGCAACGCATCCGTTGCATGCGTCACACAACGCAATGCTACGGATCCCGTCCAACGCAAGTGTGAAACTAACCTTACTGAGCTCGTCTCAGCTTATTTGTTACTATATCAAAGTTCAGCTCAACTTTAATGTGGTCTGTATTCAGAAATGGGCACAGAAGAGATGAGAAAAGACAAGTTAAAAAAAAAAAATAAAAAATAAGCTCCCTGACTGTTGCTTAGGTGACATCCACACATCCATAGAGTAGAATTGATATAATCACACACATCCATTAAAAAAATCATGGATTCGTGAGAAGTGAAGCAGGTCCAATTCTGATCCGATTTGCCAACTAAGTTTGTTTATTCAAGTCTATGGTGACCGGTGAGACATACGTAAATCTGAAGGCTTCCAATTTGCATAGTCTCACAGATCTGTTGCTTAGTGGTAAACGTGAATAAAAACGCGAGACCTTCCAAGGGATTTTTAGTGGCTTGGAAGCAAGAACACCTCTTCAGTAAACCCCCCCCAAAATAAAACTTATGTAAGTAGGATGACATCTGAAAAAGAATCAGTCCATTTCTCTAGGATGGTAACTTGTACATGAATGGGTGACTCCAGTATTATTCCTGTAGAAGTCAGATGGTCATTTTTTGGTGTGTGAATCTTTCACCAGGTTTTTGCCACCTAATTTAACAGCATGATGTTGAAGCAGACACTCTGATTCCAGCAATGTCAATGTTTTTATCTGCTGCAGATCTCCCAGTTCACTTACTGCTGAGCTCTGTATAACCCCAGCCACACCACTGATTGGTCATTTTTGTGTACACTGTGTATAGGGAGAAAGCTGCCCATCAGTGGTGCGGGAAGAGTTATATAGAGCATATGGAGGACTACATGGCAACAGTTTTACTATTTCTCTAGTCATGATCTACTGCTGATATAACTGTGATTTTATCAAAACTACATCAAGCAGCCCAGTAAGTGACACTTTGCTGGAATTGGGATCTCTGCCCCTGCATTATGTTGCTCACAGATTAGGAGGCAAAAACCTGCTGACACAGTCCCTTTAATAATTCAGGTTTATTTAAATTTCATGTTTTTTCAGGTCGACAGTTAGACAAAATTAAGGCTGAAGCTCAAGAGAAGGGTGATCTGGGACTTGTTGCCGAAAGCAGTCGTGGTACTCAGCGAACCATGTTTACACCCCCCAAGCTCATGGTCCCAGGTGTTTTCAACAAACTGAAAGAAATTGCCAGGATGACTGGTAACGCTGTAAGTAATGTCAGTATGACTGGTAATGCTGTATGTAATGTCAGGATGACTAGTAACACTGTAGGTAACGTCAGGATGACTGGTAACGCTGTAGGTAATGTCAGGATGACTGGTAACGCTGTAGGTAACGTCAGGATGACTGGTAACGCTGTAGGTAACGTCAGGATGACTGGTAAAGCTGTAGTTAACGTCAGGATGACTGGGAACGCTAACGCTGTAGGTAACGTCAGGATGACTGGTAACGCTGTAGGTAACGTCAGGATGACTGGTAAAGCTGTAGGTAACGTCAGGATGACTGGTAACGCTGTAGGTAATGTCAGGATGACTGGTAATGCTGTAGGTAACGTCAGGATGACTGGTAACGCTGTAGGTAATGTTAGGATGACTGGTAACGCTGTAGGTAACGTCAGGATGACTGGTAACGCTGTAGGTAACGTCAGGATGACTGGTAAAGCTGTAGTTAACGTCAGGATGACTGGGAACGCTAACGCTGTAGGTAACGTCAGGATGACTGGTAACGCTGTAGGTAACGTCAGGATGACTGGTAACGCTGTAGGTAACGTCAGGATGACTGGTAACGCTGTAAATAACGTCAGGATGACTGGGAACGCTGTAGGTAATGTCAAGTGCATCCAGAGAAATACATTGTTTTGTCTTTCAGAGGCCAAACCCTTTTGTGTGAACTGTAGCACACCCAATAAAGCTGGTCATAAACTGCAGATACATCTTAATTGATCCATATTTTGTATGAGTGAAGGATTCAGCATGTTAAAATTCAAGTAACAGCAGTTTATTATCTCTGTCGAAGTGCATTTTGGCTTTGGCTTGAAAGCAGTTCTACATTTGACATTAACACACATTAGTGTACTTGTATTTTAAAATGACGGTAGATTAAGGATTTTAGACAAACCAACATACACCCAAGGGCACTGAGCCACTTGTTGGTTAAATATTATTTACATCACTTTGGTTAATATCAACGCTCCTGAGAAAACAGATGGCTAACTGTCCAATACAGTTTAAGTCCCCTAGGTGGTAGGGTCAGTTGGTACCGCAGCACCTAAGGCCCCCTTAACAACTGCCGTTTTCTCCATTCATATGCCATCTGATACGTGTGACATGCACCGGAAAAAAACTAATGACCCTGAAATTAATGGTATTTATGTTTAAAGATGTGCCAAGATGCATAGAGAAAGATAAATTAGTGTATAAATTGATTAAAATTGTCTCTCCAGGAAAGGAGACAGACTCTAGCGTCACCTATTAGAAGTAGCAATCCTTAAAGTCATAAGTGGCCTTTTAACAAGCCTTTTCATAAATTGAATGAGTAATTTTCTCGCATTGCACTATGACCAATGTTCAGTGGCGTAACTAGAGTTTGATGGGCCCTGGTGCAAAATTTGGACCGGGATCCCCCCCTCCACGTACACCAACACTTAGGGAACGGGATAATGACACTGACACTTGGGGTACAGGATAATGATGCTGACACTTGGCTCTTACCCTCAGCACCCAGGTTTACCATGATCTGAAATCCCTCCTTCAGAACACAGCTTTCCCATGTTCTGATATATAGATATATATATATATATATATATATATATATATATAGATAGATAGATAGATATAGATATTAATATATTTATTTATACACACACATATATATATATGCTGTATGTATATATATATATATATATATATATATATATATATATATATATATGAGCAACAACAAGGCAGAGTCCAGCAATAACGTGAGCAGTCCAGGGTGCTGTTAAAAAATTACTTCCTTTTTATTCATAAATTCATTAAAATATAATGGTCCAAGCAATTCAGAACAGCATTATCGCAGGAAAATAGCGCAGAAAGGACTACGCGTTTCAGCGGTAAAAGCCGCCTTCTTCATGGTCCAGAATACTGTATATATATATATATATATATATATATATATATATATATATATATATATATATATATATATATATATATATATATACACACACACTGTAAATATACGTCAGAGAGAACTGTGGAAAAAAGCGCACATGGGGTCTTATCCGATGATAAATGGATAAATAACAACAGGACAGGTACTCACCTGCTTTAATTGTGACAGGCACAACTCCTGGTAAAGCAGAAACAAATGAATGTAAAAAAATGCGGTAAGCTGCAGCCCCGATATAGCCGTAGAGAAAAAACAAATAAGATGAGAGAATCGGGTTTGATGCTGCGCTAAAAACCACAATTTCACAAAGTTGTAAAAGATTCTTTTCTTTATTTCCAAAGGTCAACATGTTTCAAAGGCATGTCCGCCTTCTTCATCAGGACAAGGAGAATAAAAGAACAGCCTAACCCTGGTGAAATTGTGGTTTTTAGCGCAGCATCAAACCCGATTCTCTCATCTTATTTGTTTTTTTTTCTACACTGTAAATATAAACATACACATATATACTGTATATACAACACACACGTGTATATATATAGTATACACATATATACCGTATATTGTATGTATACACATATATACTGTATATTGTATGTATACACACACATACTGTACATACACATATATATACTGTATATCTGAATACATATATATACTGTACATATATGTGTATATATATATATATATATACTGTGTGTGTGTGTGTATATATATATATATATATATATATATATATACTAGAAGGTGGCCCAATTCTACGCATCGGGTATTCTAGAATTTACATATTGTGTAGTTCATGTATGATTTATGTTATATATATATATATATATATATATAGATGTTGTTGTGTGTAGTTACCAAGTGTTTGTGTAGGGCGCTGTACATGTTCTGGGTGTTGTCTGGGTGTGATGGGGGGTGAGAGCGGTGTTGTATGTGTGTTGCGTTTGTGGAGTGCTGTGTGTCTGTCGCGTTGTGTGTGTGTGTGTTGCGCGGTTTGTGTGTGTGTGGTGTGTTTTGGGGGGGAGGTATGTTTTGTGCAATGTGTGTGTTGTGCGGTATGTGCGTATATTTGTGTGTGCCGCGGTGTTTGTGTGTTGGGTGTCTGTGTAGGGCAGTTGTTTGTGGTTCCCAGTGTGTGGTGTGTTGTGCAGTGTGCGCACGTGTGTGTGTGTGTTGGGGGGAGGTGTGCACTCCCCATCGTGCTCCATCCCCCATGCAGCGCACTCCCCATCGTGCTCCATCCCCCATGCAGCACACTCCCCATCGTGCTCCATCCCCTATGCTGCGCACCCCCCATCGTGCTCCATCCACCATGCTGCGCACTCCCAAATGTGCTCCATCCGCCATGCTGCGCACTCCCAAACGTGGTCCATCCGCCATGCTGCGCACTCCCAAACGTGGTCCATCCGCCATGCTGCGCACTCCCAAACGTGCTCCATCCGCCATGCTGCGCACTCCCAAACGTGCTCCATCCGCCATAATACGCACTCCCAAACGTGCTCCATCCGCCATGCTGCGCACTCCCAAACGTGCTCCATCCGCCATGCTGCGCATTCCCAAACGTGCTCCATCCGCCATGCTGCGCACTCCCATACGTGCTCCATCCTCCATGCTGCGCACTCCCAAACGTGCTCCATCCCCCATGCTGCGCACCCCCCATCGTGCTCCATCCCCCATGCTGCACCAGCATCAGCCTCTCTGCCCGCAGCATCAGCCTCTCTGCCCGCAGCATCAGCCTCTCTGCCCGCAGCATCAGCCTCTCTGCCCGCAGCATCAGCCTCTCTGCCCGCAGCATCAGCCTCTCTCCCCGCAGCATTAGCCTCTCTCCCCCCAGCATCAGCCTCTCTCCCCCCAGCATCAGCCTCTCTCCCCCCAGCATCAGCCTCTCTCCCCCCAGCATCAGCCTCTCTCCCCCCAGCATCAGCCTCTCTCCCCCCAGCATCAGCCTCTCTCCCCCCAGCATCAGCCTCTCTCCCCCCAGCATCAGCCTCTCTCCCCCCAGCATCAGCCTCTCTCCCCCCAGCATCAGCCTCTCTCCCCCCAGCATCAGCCTCTCTCCCCCCAGCATCAGCCTCTCTCCCCCCAGCATCAGCCTCTCTGTCCCCAGCATCAGCCTCTCTGTCCCCAGCATCAGCCTCTCTGTCCCCAGCATCAGCCTCTCTGTCCCCAGCATCAGCCTCTCTGTCCCCAGCATCAGCCTCTCTCATCCCAGCATCAGCCTCTCTCCTCTCAGCATCAGCCTTTTCTGTCCCCAGCATCAGCCTCTCTCCTCCCAGCATCAGCCTTTTCTGTCCCTAGCATCAGCCTCTCTCCTCCCAGCATCAGCCTCTCTCCTCCCAGCATCAGCCTCTCTCCTCCCAGCATCAGCCTCTCTCCTCCCAGCATCAGCCTCTCTCCTCCCAGCATCAGCCTCTCTCCTCCCAGCATCAGCCTCTCTCCTCCCAGCATCAGCCTCTCTCCTCCCAGCATCAGCCTCTCTCCTCCCAGCATCAGCCTCTCTCCTCCCAGCATCAGCCTCTCTCCTCCCAGCATCAGCCTCTCTCCTCCCAGCATCAGCCTCTCTCCTCCCAGCATCAGCCTCTCTCCTCCCAGCATCAGCCTCTCTCCTCCCAGCATCAGCCTCTCTCCTCCCAGCATCAGCCTCTCTCCTCCCAGCATCAGCCTCTCTCCTCCCAGCATCAGCCTCTCTCCTCCCAGCATCAGCCTCTCTCCTCCCAGCCTACCCCAGCATCAGCCTCCCCCAGCATCAGCCTCTCTCCTCCCAGCATCAGCCTCTCTCCTCCCAGCCTTACCCCATCCTCAGCCTCCCCCAGCGTCAGCCTCTCTCCTCCCAGCATCAGCCTCTCTCCTCCCAGCCTACCCCAGCCTCAGCCTCCCCCAGCATCAGCCTCTCTTCTCTCAGCCTCCCCATCCCAGCCTTCCCCAGGATCAGCCTCTCTCCTTCCAGCCTCCTCCAGCACGCCGTGCTCCTCTGCCGACACTCACAGATCCGATCGCATACACTCACACACACCCACACACCCCCGATCGCATACACTCACACACCCCCGATCGCATACACTCACACACACCCGATCGCATACACTCACACACACACACATTGACGATATTGCACATACGCGCTCATACTCACAACATCCGGAGATACCACATGCTTCTGGCCATGTGATCCTCCGGCAGGTCCTGGAAGCTCACAGCACAGTATCGCCGCCGAGAAGCAAGCGATATCCCAGGATGTTGTGAGTATGTGGATGCGATGTGATGTGTGTGTGTGTGATGTGTGTGTGAGAGTGAGTGTGATCTGATGTGTGTGTGCTGTTATGTGTGTGCGTGTGTGTATGTTCCGCCGCTGCAGGACCTTGATGTGTGGATGCGATGTGATGTGTGTGTGAGGTGTGTGTGAGAGTGAGTGTGATCTGATGTGTGTGTGTGTGCGTGTGTGTATTTTCCGCCGCTGCAGGACCTTGATGCGCTGGTAACTATGCTACCATGGTTACCAGTGTATCTCGTCCCCCGCTCGCACGGCAGCCCACACCAGCATACGCCGGCCAGCCCCAGCAATGCGAGGGTATGTGTGGGCTGGTTTGGCGGCGTACGCTGATGTGGGCTCCCAGGGGTACAGTACTCACCTGGTAGTCGTGGCTCCGTGACCGTGTCGGTTCGGGGAATGCGTGGGGGGGGCGGTGCCAGAGCTAGCGTGCATTGCGTGAGGGGGGGCGGGGCGTGGCCGAGTTGCCAATGCCTGCAGGGTGCCGGGGGCGAGAGGCCAATCTGTTGGGGGGGGCGGAGCCTGGGCGAGCGGCCAGCCAATCCGTGTGGGGGCGCAGTCTGGGCGAGCTGCCAATCCGCTTTGTGTCACCGTAAGGACACAATTTTGGAGCAATTTTTCAAAAGATGGTCTGGCTCACTAATATGGTGCTCAGGAGAAAAAAATCCATATATATAGAAGAGACTCCGGCACACTATGATATATCAATTATATTTATTTTCATAAATTGATAATTCAGATGTAAATAACGTTTCGGCTACTGCCTTCTTCACAACTGAAATTCATATAACAAGACATAACAGAAAAAGATCAGTACCAATATTCATTCATATTTCATATTAATATCTGTCAAGTAACTTGTAACATATTATAATAGATCATTTTACCTAATTGATGTATTTAAATAATATCTGGGAAGAACATCAGACTCATGAAACCATTTGTATCTGGAAAAATGATAATAATGCCCACATCAGGAGTCATAAACATCAAAAAGAATATCCTAATATATATATTAGGAAAAAAATCATATATATTGTATATATCAGAGAGCGTATCACCAATGTCGGTCTGTAAACTCCACAGGGACATTGTTTATGAACCAATTAATTAATCAGAATAAAAAATGGAAAAGCGTCATTACCTTCATTTTGACAAACAATATATGCCTATAATTCTCAAGGGGGAATTGGTGGACCGCTATAAAGCTAGAGAAATAAGGTGAAAAAGATACTATCAATATACTGAAAAGGAATCAAGTGAATATAGAAAAAACCACAAGAGATCTCATAAAAATAAGGTCCAGAGTGACAAAGTGTCGCTCAACAAAGGGTTAACAAGGAGAATGAACGTGACATACCTGTTTAGCCGGGGATCAGGTGAAGTGTGAGGTGAAGTGACCGCGCTGGGGTTTAAATGTGCTGAAGGGGCGGGCATAATTAAATAATTTCCTATGTGTGGAACGCATGAAGGCGAATGGCACGCAAGCCGCGCGTGCGCAGTGTACCCGGAAGTGCGCGCATGCGCTGAAGTGAAAATCAAATGTAAGTGAACTACGGCTCCCGGAATTTCATTATAAAGCGAAATTTATCAAGTGCGCATCTGAAAAAGAAAAGAGAAGATGGATAGGACTTTTTATAACCGCAATTAATTCTATATGTACATGCTTATAAAGCAATTTGCATAATCGTTAGAAATGAACCTATATGACCATATACATTTAGCCAATATTCATGCATATGCTTATATATACTATAATGCAATGTATAACAACACATGTCATATATGATAATAAAGAAATTTGACTCTATAACCCCAACTATCGTTTAGATTATAGGAATTCCATGAGTGTGCAGGCACTTTATGCGTCCGCACACCCATATGTGCACCCATAATTCTCATCAACACATCGATAAATACCTAACATGATTCCACAATAAACTGTATAAAGGCCTCCCATACTTATGAGAAAATCTCAATAATAAAAGTAGAAAAAAGACAAAAAAGAGACAGGACGGACCTCACATCAATAATTCTCATACTCTCTATTAAGACCAAACGGGGAAAGGGTATTCAGGGTATGGATCCAATAGGATTCTCTTTCTTTAAGTTTCTTAATCCTATCACCCCCACGTCTCAAAGGTGGAATATGCTCCAAAACCTGAAATCTCATCTGAGAAATTGTATGTCCATACTGGATGAAATGGTGTGGTATGGGCAACATGACTAATTTGCAACGAATAGTGGACTTATGTTTCCCAATGCGGTCTCGGACATGCTGGGTGGTCTCCCCAACATATCCGAGACCGCACGGGCACTTTATCAGATATACTACATATGACGTGTCACAGGTGAAAAAGTCCTTAAGATAGAAGACCCTACCGGTACGAGGGTGAGTACATTGACTGCCTTTAATAATGTTGGAGCAATGAGGACAATGTAGACAGGGATAATTACCCTGTTTGGGTGTAGATAAGAAAGTTTGTCTAGATTTAACAATTTTTGATCCTATGTCCGCCCTTACCAACATGTCTCTAAGGTTAGGAGAGCGTTTAAAACTAAAGAGAGGTGAAGAGGAGAATTCAGTTATCTGTGGAGAAGAATTACGTAGTATCTGCCAGTGTCGAAGAATAATGGCTTTTATAATAGGATGAAAAGGATGAAATGTGTTGACACAATTTTGGAGCAAGACAGACAGACAGAATAAGGCAATTATATATATAGATACATATATATATATATATATATATATATATATATATAGTATAAATACATATCTACTTTGTGTGTATGTATATAATATATATCTGTTTATATATAATTGCGTTATTCTGTCTGTCTGTCTGTCTCTGTCTTGCTCCAAAATTGTGTCCTTACGGTGACACAAAGCTGATTGGCCGCTGGGCTCGCCATGGCCCCGCCCCCCCGCACGGATTGGCCGCTCGCCTCGCCTCCGCCCCCCCACGGATTGGCCGCTCGCCTCGGCCTGGCCCCGCTCTCCGCATGGATTGGCCGCTCGCCTCGGCCCTCCGCACGCATCGCCAGACATAACCTTGCGCTGCTGGGATCGTGACGGAGCTGGTGAACGCTGGTAACCATTATACACATCGGGTAACTAAGGTCCCTTAGTTACCCGATGTGTATCATAGTTACCAGCGTACACCGGCTCCCGGTATACATGTGCAGGGAGCCGGCATTATACTCCTCTACCCCCAGGACTACTCCTCCTATTATAGTCCTCCTATTATACTCCTCTCTGAGTATAATAGGAGAACTATTATACCATGGGGGATGGAGCACGATGGGGTGCACAGCATGGGGGATGGAGCACGATGGGGGGTGCGCAGCATGGGGGATGTAGCGTGATGGGGAGTGCGCAGCATGGGGGATGGAGCACAATGGGGAGTGTGCAGCATGGGGGATGGAGCATGATGGGGGGTGCGCAGCATGGGGGATGGAGCATGATGGGGGATGCGTAGCATGGGGGATGGAGCACGATGGGGAGTGCGCAGCATGGGGGATGGAGCACGATGGGGGTGCGCAGCATGGGGGATGGAGCACGATGGGGGGTGCGCAG
>NC_134363.1:95618047-95778047 GCF_048569485.1 Anomaloglossus baeobatrachus | reverse complement strand
CAGCGACTTACAAGGTCGCTGTTAAGTCACAGAAAATGGTGACGTAACAGCGATGTCGTTGTCGCTGTTGCTATGTGTGAACCCAGCTTTAGATCTGCTCTTACAATTTTACCTCTCAGATTCTGTGATCTACGGTGACAGATTAAAGGGGGCAAATTGAATTCTTTAATTTTTGGATAGGAATTAGATATTACATTCCAATGTTTGCGCAGAATGCGATGTACAAACACTGACCATGGGTGATATGTATTAATAAACGCCATGCGTTTCTCCTTTTTCTTTACAACAGGTTTTTTAGATCTTTGATCTTTTAATAGGGCTTTGGGATACCCTCGCTGAGAAATTTTTTTAGACATTTCCTCAAGTCTCATTTCACATAACTGAGGGTCAGTAACGATTCTGCGTACCCTCTGGTATTGTGAATAGGGCAATGATTTCTTTAAATGTGGAGGGTGGTTACTAGAAAATAATAAGTTGTTCCTATCTGTTGTTTTTTTATATAAATCTGTAGTCAGGGTGTTGTCAATACCCTTGGTAACCATCACATCCAAAAAACTAATTTTTTCAGAAGAAACTTCCATAGTAAAATTTAATTCTACCCAAACTGTACTAAGTTCTTGAACAAAAACCTTGAGAGCTCGAATGTCGCACCTCCACACGCAAAAAATATCATCTATAAATCTTCGCCAAAATAAACAATGTTTTTTAAAAAAATTATTTGAATAGATGAAATTATCTTCAAACCAAGCCATATAGGCATTTGCATACGGAGGTGCGACATTCGAGCCCATCGCGGTCCCGCACCGCTGTTTGTAAAACGTGTCTTGAAACAAAAAAAAAATTTCTTCCAAAATAAGAGATAACAGATCCAAAAATAAATCTTTCTGTGTGTCAGTGTGATTGGACGATTGTAACAACCATTTCATAGCCCTTATTCCTTTGCTATGTGACTAATAAATCATCATTACTGATTTTTAATGTCATTCAGAAACTGCGAGGTATCTAATAAAAATGACGGTGTAGACTTTATAAGAGGGGTAAGAATCTTTTCTAGGAAGATAGCTGGTGCTGACAAGATGGAATCTGTCAGTGCCACTATCGGCCTCTCGGGCGGTTTTTCCAGCGATTTATGCACTTTTGGCAGTGTATAAAGAACTGGGGTAATGGGATGTTTATTAATTAAAAAGGAAACTGTTTTGTCATCAATTATTTTTGGGGCTGAATATTTACCCACAATCTGCTCTAATTTTTGTAGCGATATCAAACACTGGATTATTTTTCAAAATTTCATAAACATTTTTATCTGATAAGTGTGACATAATTTGTTCTATATAAGCTGTTTTATCCATTAACACCAAACTACCCCCCCTTATCTGCTGGTTTAATTATTAGGGACATATCATCCTTGAGAGATTTTAAAGCTTTTCTTTCTTCCTTATTAAGGTTATTATAATGACACAAAGCCCCACTTTTAAATTTTTTAACCATTACATCTACATCCCTCTGAACTAAATTCACATAGGTTTCAATTGGGTGAAACGACTTTAAAGGGTTCATGCTACTCTTAACCCTCAGACCTAAATTGTGAAGAAAAATAGTGTCAGATGTATTACCTTCAGATGTAGTAGTATCTCTGTCTGAAAATTGGGCGCATAACCTCAAGGAACGAAAACATTTCTGAAAATTAGTCGATGGACAAAAAGATAATCCCTTAGATAAAACTCGTAGTTGATTTGAATCTAAGGATTTAGATGATAAGTTCAGGACTAGGGATTCTCCCTGACATGTGCTCGAGTCCGTATTGGATCCGCAACGTCTCCTATGATGGCGTCCGGCTCTCCTAAGAGGTCTCGTCGGGTCCTTCGTTTTCTCCCTAAAAAAGGAGCCTTGGATATAGTGGTAGACTCGCTGCCAGATCCTGATGATTGAGATCCCGTACGTCTGTTTCCCCTGAATGAAAAAGGTTTTGCAGTGCCTGATGAGTCCTGCCATCTGTATACCCGTTTATAGATATAATCCTCTGAGTCTCTGATATACTTGTTCTTCGTCTTCTGTTCAACCTCTTTCTTTAAATCCTGCTGGATCTTATTAATTTTATTCTTTAATAAATCAAGTTCATCAGATTTCAAAGAGTCTTTTAGCTGGACTTCAATTGCTGCAATTTTATCATTAGATTCCAAAATTGCTGCTTGTAAGTGTTTTATAGTTATATCATCAAGTCCATCGAACATTTATTTAATATGTTGGCAAATTGAGTACAATATTCAATATTATCACAAAAGAAAGTTGGTCTAAGGTTAACCCTTAGACCTCGTAGAATTTTCTCAGTCCTGTGATATTGATCGAGTGTGGCTGCATGAAGTTCATATGAGGTCAAATGTCTCATTTCTTTTTCCCAGTCTCGTCCTCTCCACTCAAGAAATTGTGTCACAATTATCAGATAAAAATGTTTATGAAATTTTGATAAATAATCCAGTGTTTGATATCGCTAAAAAATTAGAGCAGATTGTGGGTAAATATTCAGCCCCAAAAATAATTGATGACAAAACAGTTTCCTTTTTAATTAATAAACATCCCATTACCCCAGTTCTTTATACACTGCCAAAAGTGCATAAATCGCTGGAAACCCCCCCCGAGAGGCAGATAGTGGCACTGACAGATTCCATCTTGTCAGCACCAGCTATCTTCCTAGAGAAGATTCTAACCCTTCTTATAAAGTCTACACCGTCATTTTTATTAGATACCTCGCAGTTTCTGAATGACATTAAAAATCTTAAATCATCATTACTGATTTTATTAGTCACCTTAGATGTTTGCAATTTGTATACATCCATTGTGCATAGCAAAGGAATAAGGGCTGTGAAATGGTTGTTACAATCGTCCAATCACACTGACACACAGAAAGATTTGTTTTTGGATCTGTTATCTCTTATTTTGGAAGAAAATTATTTTTTGTTTCAAGACACGTTTTACAAACAGCGGTGCGGGACCGCGATGGGCTCGAATGTCGCACCTCCATATGCAAATGCCTATATGGCTTGGTTTGAAGATAATTTCATCTATTCAATTAATTTTTAAAAAAAAAACTGTTTATTTTGGCGAAGATTTATAGATGATATTTTTTGCGTGTGGAGGTGCGACATTCGAGCTCTCAAGGTTTTTGTTCAAGAACTTAGTACAGTTTGGGTAGAATTAAATTTTACTATGGAAGTTTCTTCTGAAAAAATTAGTTTTTTGGATGTGATGGTTACCAAGGGTATTGACAACACCCTGACTACAGATATATATAAAAAAACAACAGATAGGAACAACTTATTATTTTCTAGTAACCACCCTCCACATTTAAAGAAATCATTGCCCTATTCACAATACCAGAGGGTACGCAGAATCGTTACTGACCCTCAGTTATGTGAAATGAGACTTGAGGAAATGTCTAAAACATTTTCTCAGCGAGGGTATCCCAAAGCCCTATTAAAAGATCAAAGATCTAAAAAACCTGTTGTAAAGAAAAAGGAGAAACGCATGGCGTTTATTAATACATATCACCCATGGTCAGTGTTTGTACATCGTATTCTGCGCAAACATTGGAATGTAATATCTAATTCCTATCCAAAAATTAAAGAATTCAATTTGCCCCCTTTAATCTGTCACCGTAGATCACAGAATCTGAGAGGTAAAATTGTAAGAGCAGATCTAAAGCTGGGTTCACACATAGCAACAGCGACAACGACATCGCTGTTACGTCACCATTTTCTGTGACTTAACAGCGACCTTGTAAGTCGCTGTTATGATCGCTGCTTAGCTGTCAAACACAGCGACGCAGCAGCAATCATAACGTCGCTACATGTGCAGAGAGCAGGGAGCCGCGCACACTGCTTAGCGCTGGCTCCTTGCTCTCCTAGCTACAGTACACATCGGGTTAATTAATCCGATGTGTACTGCAGCTACATGTCACAGTGCAGAGAGCAGGGAGCCGTGCACACTGCTTAGTGCTGGCTCCTTGCTCTCCTAGCTACAGTACACATCGGGTTAATTACCCGATGCTTACTGCAGCTACATGTGCACAGAGCAGGAGCCGGCACTAGCAGCAAGAGCGGCGGAGGCTGGTAGCGAAGGTAAATATCGGGTAACCAGGGAAAGGTTTTCCCTTGGTTACCCGATGTTTACAGTGGTTACAGCTTTCTGCAGCTGGCAGACGCCGGCTCCTGCTCCCTGCTTGCTTCATTTCGTCGCTCTCTCGCTGTAGCACACAGCGATGTGTGCTTCACAGCGGGAGAGCGACGACGAAAAAATGAAGCAGGACATTCAGCAACGAGCAACAACCTCACAGCAGGGGCCAGCTCGTTGCTGTATGTCACACACAGCGACGGGACGTCGCTGCAACGTCACAGAAAATGGTGACGTAGCAGCAACATCGTTGTCGTCGTCGCTGTGTGTGACACCACCTTAAATGGTAAAAGTAAATTAGCACAAATCTTCTTATCTACCCCTGTGATGGGCACCTTCCCGTGCCTTAATTGTGTGCATTGTTCAGGGATCATTAAGGGAGACTCCTTTCATCACTCCCACACAGGAGAATCATTTAAGATAAGAGGGTATTACACTTGTGACAGTAGCTACATAGTATACATTCTGAAGTGTCCCTGCGGTCTTATCTACGTGGGGGAAACAACTCTGAAATTAAAAGAGAGGCTTTCCAACCATAAATACACCATTAGACAAAAGAATGTTTTATTACTGGTACCACAGCACTTTGCTGAACACAAACACAATGTGTCACAATTGCGTTATCAGATCCTGGAGCAAGTCCCGCAGCCCAGGCGAGGAGGAGATCGTGTCAGGGCATTGAAGCAGCGTGAGCTATACTGGATACACAGACTGCAGTCTCTCCATCCACTGGGACTGAATAGGGATTATGATGTAACTTGTTTTTTGTAACACAGCCATACATCTAATGAAATATTGAATTGATGTAACAGAGTTTATTTTTATTTTTATTTTCTTCTTCAAAAAGAAAAATGTAATTTATTAAAATCAAGAAAATTTATACTTGACATGTAATGACATTGTATTTGCAATATTATATATATATCAATTTACATGGAAAATGTCAAATAATATATATATATCTATAAATATATATATATATATATATATATATATATATATATATATATATATATATATATATATATAACTTTTGATGTTTAGATCTTATGTAATTTTGTAGTAAAGGTGAAAAATTGAACCCTTTGATTTATTAGGCTATTTATTGATTTTTTATATGTCTAAATCCATTGTAATTGTGGTAGAACCATCATCTCAGTGAATCTGCTTGTTTTTGATTGAATTCTAATGAGAAACATATAAGGGAATTTGATCACCAATTTAACTAATTAATTTAATATGCAGATGAGATAGGTGGGTCAGTCACAAAGGAAGTAATCCACTCATTGTGTGTATATATATGTGTGTGCATTCATTTAATCTATAGATGTGAAAAAGGCTCACTATTAGCCGAAACGCGTAATTTACGCCTGTATGATATGATGGAATAAACTACAAAAATATTTCAGAAGATTTGGAGTGCCGATCCTTTGTATTAATTGTATGTGTATTTATATGTATGTGTATATATATGTGTATATGTATATATGTATGTATGTATATGTATGTGTATATGTATGCATGCATGTACATATGTATGTATGCATATATGTATGTATTTACAGTACAGACCAAAAGTTTGGACACACCTTCTCATTCAAAGCAGTTTCTTTATTTTCAGGACTCTGAAAATTGTAGATTCACGTTGAAGGCATCAAAACTATGAATTAAAACATGTGGAATGAAATACTTAAAGTGTGAAACAACTGAAAATATGTCTTATATTCTAAGTTCTTCAAAGTAGCCACCTTTTGCTTTCATTACTGCTTTGCACACTCTTTGCATTCTCTTGATGAGCTTCAAGAGGTAGTCACCGGAAATGTTTTTCCAACAGTCTTGAAGGAGCTCCCAGAGATGTTTAGCACTTGTTGGCCCTTTTGCCTTCACTCTGCGGTCCAGCTCACCCCAAACTATCTCGATTGGGTTCTGGTCTGGTGACTGTGGAGACCAGGTCATCTGGCCTAGCACCCCATCACTCTCCTTCTTAGTCAAATGGCCCTTACACAGCCTGGAGGTGTGTTTTGGGTCATTGTCCTGTTGAAAAATAAATGATGGCCCAACTAAATGCAAAGCGGATGGAATAGCATGCCGCTGCAAGATGCTGTGGTAGGCATGCTGGTTCTGTATGCCTTCAATTTTGAATAAATCCCCAACAGTGTCACCAGCAAAGCACCCCCACACCATCACACCTCCTCCTCCATAATTCACGGTGGGAACCAGCCATGTAGAGTCCATCCGTTCACCTTTTCTACAAAGACACGGTGGTTGGACCCAAATATCTCAAATTTGGACTCATCTGACCAAAGCACCGATTTCCACTAGTCTAATGTCCAATCCTTGTGTTCTTTAGCCCAAACAAGTCTCTTCTGCTTGTTGCCTGTCCTTAGCAGTGGTTTCCTGATGGGAGTGGTTTATTGTTTTTAAATGTTTTACTGTGAAAGCAGACCATGTTATGACTAAGACCACAACAGGTCGAAACGCGTCAAATGGGACTGCCTCCCTTATAGGGTGGTTCACCCATATTTTTTATTGTCTAGTTCGGTATTATATTGAGAAACAATGTTTCTCTCAAATACCTTGTGTTGGCAATAGTGCCTGTGAGAGGCGCTATTGCAGACCGCTGTTCCCCGCTCTGGTGATGTCACGTCAGGTGCCGCACACGTCACATCTGTGCAGCAGGCTGCATTCTTCCAGACTCAGTGAGCTGTGAGCGGTGTTTCACCGCTCACAGCTAACCTGCTCTCTGCTCCCCCCTCCCTCCTCCCTCACAGCTCAGCGCGTCGCGTTTCCTGCTTGCAGCATTCTGCTGTGAGGGAGGCGGGAGCAGATGGGCTTTGACAAACAGTGTAACACCGCTCGCAGTTCAGTGAGTCTGGAAGAATGCAGCCGGCTGCACGGATGTGACGTGTGCGGCACTTGACGTGACGTCACCAGAGAGGGGAACAGCGGTCTGCAACAGCGCCTCTCACATGCACTATTGCCAACACAAGGTATTTGAGAGAAACATTGTTTGTCAATATAATATCGATCTAGACAATAAAAATTATGGGTGAACCACCCTTTTAACTATTAGTATGGATTTTATGAATTTACAATAAATGGAAGATTTTATGGAACTACTGGACAAATTTTCTTTCTTTTGGACTTATTATTGCCCATTGGTGGTTGATGGGCAGTCTGGTCTCCACATTACAGAATTCTAAGAGCAAGATCCTAAACAATTTAGCGGTGACTTTGCTTATAATTATAGAATAACAATGACTGTAGCACAAAGAAATATTACAACTAAATTTTATGAACAACTACAAAGACGATTAAGTATATTATGCTAAAAAATATTTTTATTGAAATAGATTAAAAGGAAAAAAAAAATGAAAAGCAATTACATCAAAATACTAATGAAATAAGCAGGATTTTAACCACAATATTAAAATAAACCCAAAAGACAGTACATATCATATTTATGGCCTGCCACTATAGTAAAAAAAAAAAAAAAGTTACAAAGTTATTAAATGTTTCATACAGTGGGCAGCAATAAATTGATATAACTATAAGCCTAAATCATCCATCAAAAGCAATATATTTATTAAAAAAACCTATATACCAGCCTCCTTGGAGGATTTGACAGTTTGTGATGTTGTAAGGATGCAATATTCTGGAAATCACAGACTTGGAACAACCAAGTTCTCTTGCTATGGCTGATAGGGTTTGGCTTTCAACCCCTTTGATCTTAGTTACATAGTTACTAAGGTTGAAAAAAGACCTACAGTGCCTACAAGTAGTATTCAACCCCCTGCAGATTTAGCAGGTTTACACATTCGGAATTAACTTGGCATTGTGACATTTGGACTGTAGATCAGCCTGGAAGTGTGAAATGCACTGCAGCAAAAAAGAATGTTATTTCTTTTTTTTTTTTTTTTAAATTGTGAAAAGTTCATTCAGAGGGTCATTTATTATTCAACCCCTCAATCCACCAAAATTCTGTTTGGTTCCCCTAAAGTATTAAGAAGTATTTCAGGCCAAAGAACAATGAGCTTCACATGTTTGGATTAATTATCTCTTTTTCCAGCCTTTTCTGACTAATTAAGACCCTCCCCAAACTTGTGAACAGCACTCATACTTGGTCAACATGGGAAAGACAAAGGAGCATTCCAAGGCCATTAGAGACAAGATCGTGGAGGGTCACAAGGCTGGCAAGGGGTACAAAAACCCTTTCCAAGGAGTTGGGCCTACCTGTCTCCACTGTTGGGAGCATCAACCGGAAGTGGAAGGCTTATGGAACTACTGTTAGCCTTCCACAGCCTGGACAGCCTTTGAAAGTTTCCACCCGTGCCGAGGCCAGGCTTGTCCGAAGAGTCTAGGCTAACCCAAGGACAACAAGGAAGGAGCTCCGGGAAGATCTCATGGCAGTGGGGACATTGGTTTCAGTCAATACCATAAGTAACGTACTCCACCGCAATGGTCTCCGTTCCAGATGAGCCCGTAAGGTACACTTTCAAAGCGTCATGTCAAGGCTCGTCTACAGTTTGCTCATGATCACTTGGAGGACTCTGAGACAGACTGGTTCAAGGTTCTCTGGTCTGATGAGACCAAGATCGAGATTTTTGGTGCCAACCACACACGTGACGTTTGGAGACTGGATGGCACTGCATACGACCCCAAGAATACCATCCAAACAGTCAAGCATGGTGGTGGCAGCATCATGCTGTGGGGCTGTTTCTCAGCCAAGGGGCTTGGCCATCTGGTCCGCATCCATGGGAAGATGGATAGCACGGCCTACCTGGAGATTTTGGCCAAGAACCTCCGCTCCTCCATCAAGGATCTTAAGATGGGTAGTCATTTCATCTTCCAAAAAGACAACGACCCAAAGCACACAGCCAAGATAACCAAGGCCTGGAAAAAAAGAGGGAAAAAAATCAAGGTGTTGCAGTGGCCTAGTCAGTCTCCTGACCTTAACCCAATTGAAAACTTGTGGAAGGAGCTCAAGATTAAAGTCCACATGAGACACCCAAAGAACCTAGATAACTTGGAAAAGATCTGCATAGAGGAGTGGGCCAAGATAACTCCAGAGACCTGTGCCGGCCTGATCAGGTCTTATAAAAGACGATTATTAGCTGTAATTGCAAACAAGGGTTATTCCACAAAACATTAAACCTAGGGGTTGAATAATAATTGACACACACTTTTATGTTGAAAATTTATTAAAATTTAACTGAGAAACATAACTTGTTGGTTTGTAAGATTTATGCATCTGTTAATAAATCCTGCTCTTGTTTGAAGTTTGCAGGCTCTAACTTATTTGCATCTTATCAAACCTGCTAAATCTGCAGGGGGTTGAATACTTCTTGTAGGCACTGTAGGTCCATCTAGTTCAACCTTCCTCCACCAGTTCTACATTTGGTCACTAAGTCATTTATAACCAACAATGTTTTGTGTACTGATTAAATCATCCAGCCCTTTTTTAAAAGCTGTTCTAGTATCTGCCATTACTACCTCTTGTTTTAGGGCATTCCACAGTCTGACTGCTCTAACTGTAAAGAACCATTTCCTGTTTAGCTGTCTGAATCGCTTTTCTTCCACTCGCAGTGAGTGCCCCCTAGTCCTTAGTATTGTCTTCGGAAGAAATAAGTCATGTGCCAGTCCTTTATATTGACCACACATGTATTTATACATATAAATGAGATATCCTCTGAGACGTCTTTTTTCTAAGCTAAACATATCTAACTTTTTTTCAACCTCTCATCATATGGGAGGCCTTCCATTCCTTGTAGTAGTCTAGTTGCCTGCCTTTGAACTGACTCTAACTTCTGAATGTCCTTTTTAAAATGTGGAGCCCAAAACTGGATCCCATATTCCAGATGTGGCCTTACAAGTGATTTATAGAGGGGTAACAATACGTTGGGATCACGTGATCTAATCTCTTTTTTTTTTATACACCCTAGAATCTTGTTTGCTTTTGCAGCTGCTGCTTGACATTGAGTGCTGCTGCTCAGCTTATTTGTAATGAGAATACCGAAGTCCTTCTCCTGTTCTGTAGTCCCGAGTTTACTTCCATTTAATGAATGCGCAGTTATAGGATTACTCCGTCCTAGGTGCATTACTTTACATTTATCAACATTAAATCTCATTTGCCAAGTATCTGCCCATTCTGACATCTTATCCAGAACTTTTTGTAATATTGTACTATCAAGGTCAGTGTTTAATATCCTACATAGTTTGGTGTCATCAGCAAAGACTGACACTTTACTATCAATCCCATCCACAAGGTCATTAATAAATTGATTAAAAAGAATCAGTCCTAGCACAGATCCCTGCGGCACCCCACTGTTGACTATGGCCCATTTAGAGAATGTTCCATTTATGACTACTCTTTGTTTCCTATCTTTTAGCCAATTCCTTACCCAGTTGCATATAGTTTCCCCTAGTCCTTGCTTCTGAAGCTTTAGTATAAGGCTATTATGTGGTACAGTATCAAATGCCTTTGCAAAGTCCAAATAAATCACATCAGCTGCATTACCAATATCCAGGTTTGCACTTACCCCCTCATAGAACCCCAGGTTGGTTAGACACGACTTATAATAACTGACAGCATGGATTCATGAAAGATATTATTTTCTGCAACATATTTTTGCATGTCATCCCTTAAAATGCCCTCAAAAACTTTGCATACTACTGATGTCAGGCTTACTGGCGGTAGTTGCCTGGATCTATCCTCTTACCTTTTTTAAATATCGGTACCACATCAGCAATCCTCCAATTCTGAGGCACCAACCCTGTTACAAGCGAGTCTAAAAAGATGAGATACAGCGGTCTGTCAGTTACGGAGCTCAATTCCCTCAATATTCGTGGATGAATGCCATCTGGCCCTGGGGATTTGTCAATGTTTAATTTACTCAGACGTAGGCGTACTTCTTCTTGTGTTAAATTAATTATATCGGGTGGTGAACTTTGATTTTTCACTTGTTGAATAATGCCTGGTACAATCAGTTCCTTGGTGAACACAGATGAGAAATGCCTATTTAATATCTCAGTCTTTTGTTTGTCCTCTATAACTTATTATATTTTAAGGAGCCAATACTATCCTTTGTTTTCCTTTTGGCATTAATGTATTTATAAAAGATTTTGGGATTTATTTTAATGTCTTTGGCGATTTTTGTTTCAGTAGCTAGTTTTGCTTGTTTGATTTCTTTTTTACATTTCCTATTGATATCTTTATACTCCTGGAATGCTATTTCTGTATTCTCAGCCTTCAAGATTTTAAACGCCCTTTGTTTTTGTTTTATTATACTTTGTACAGTCTTATTTATCCATAGTGGTTTCTTTTTATTCCTGAACATTTTATTACCAGAGGGTATAAGTGTTTTACAGGACTCTAGCAGTATATCCTTAAACTTTCCCCATTTATGTTCAGTATCCCCAGTTACCATGACTTTGTTTCAATCTACACATTTAAGCTCTTCCCTTAATTTTTTGAAATCAGCTTTCCTAAAATTCCAGGTTTTAGCATTTCCCCTTTGAAATGTTTTATTGAATATTACTTTGAAGCTTACCATATTATGATCGCTGGTGCCCAAGTGCTCCCGGACCTGTAGATCTGAAATTGTATCCGGTCTGTTTGACAGGACCATATCGAGCAAATTATCTCCCCTCGTCGGTTCATCTACCATCTGAGAGAGGAAATGGTCTTGAATGGTAGATAAGAATTTACAGCTTTTAGCACAACCAGAAGATTCTATGTCCCACTGTATGTCTGGATAGTTGAAATCCCCCATAATAAGAACCCGATTATTATTATTAGCTGCTTTTTCAATTTGTTCCAGCATTTCACCCTTTATTTGTTCAGTTATGTTAGGAGGCTTATAGCCAACTCCAATTAGCATTTTTCCATTATTCTCCTCCCCATGTACATTTACCCATACTGGCTCTACATTGTTGCAGTTCCCCCCAATGTCATCATTCAACACAGGTTTTAGGTTAGATTTGATAAATATACACACCCCACCACCTTTTTTGTCTTTCCTGTCCCTCCTAAATGTACTATAACCCTGTATGTTTGTCACCCAGTCATGGCTTTTATCCAGCCAGGTTTCCGTAATGCCCACCACATCATAATCCATGGTTGACATAAGTCTCCAATTCATTCATTTTGTTTGCAAGACTTCTTGCATTTGCCAGTAGACATTTAATCCTATTAATACCTTTATTACTCCTAGCCTCCCTACGTTCCTTGCATGTCCCATCCCCCCCTAATCCTTCATTGACCCCTACCATCTCACTGTCTCTATCTGCTCTATCTATCCCCTTTTTTGCTCCACTACCCTCCCTCCCCCCCAGATCCTAGTTTAAAAGCTCCTCCATCCGTCTGACCATTTACTCCCCCAGCACAGCTGCACCTTCCCCATTGAGGTGCAGCTCGTCCCTACTGTAGAGCCTGTAGCTGACTGAGAAGTCATCCCAGTTCTCCATGAACCCAAACCCTTCCTTCCTGCACCAATTTCTAAGCCATGTATTTATCTCCCCAAGCTCCCGCTGTCTTTCTAGTGATGCTCGTGGCACCGGTAGTATTTCTGAAAACACCACCTTGGAGGTCCTGGACTACAGATTCTCTCCTAGTTCCCTGTAATCATTTTTAAGGACCTTCCACCTGCCTCTAACTTTGTCATTAGTGCCAATGTGCACCATGACCGCTGGGTTTTCCCCAGCCCCACCCAGCAATCTGTCTATCCGATCCGCAATATGCCGAACCCGAGCACTCGGCAGACAACACACTGTACGGCATTCACGATCTCGGCGACAGATGACCCTGTCTGTCCACCTAATTATAGAGTCCCCTATCACCAACATCTGTCTGGGCTTTGCTGCACTCCTATTTCCCTCCTTCCTACAGCAGTTGTTTTCCTGGTTGCTAGGAGCAACGTCCTGCTGTAGTGACCCTAGTCCAGGCCCTTCATTCCTAATATCAGCCAAACAGGCATATTTACTAGGTTGTGCCAGGTCAGGATTAGACTCCCTGACACTTTTCCCCCTACCTCTTCTTTTAACTGTTAACCAACTACCTACCTCTGGGTCCTGATATTCTCCACCTCCACCCTCCTCCATATCACTGGCCCCAGCCAGCGAAAGCTCAGTGAGCTCTAAACTCTTCTCCAGGTTTGCAATGCCCCTGAGTGTTGCAAGCTGCTTATTTAGATCAGTTACCTTGGCTTCCAAATACACAACATGCTTGCATCGAGTGCAGACATATTCACCCTTGAATGACTGCTCAAGGTATGCATACATCTGACAAGATACACACCTGGTAGCATTGTCCATGGAGCACATATTAAATGGGGATAAATGTTAAAGTAGAAAAACAAAAAAAACCAATGATAACGTATAAGGATAAATTCAAACTATGTTCTTGTGTCAAACTATGTAATTATGTTTAAACTATGCCACACTTATCTTCAATCCCCACACACTTAGCTTCAGTACCTCACACGCTCACATCTTCATCTGGACAACCTGCTGCCTGAGGGTTTCAGTCACTTTGGAATGGCACACCATTTTTGCAAAGTCAGTGCTAACTGTAAAGTTAGGCTGCCAGTTGTATAGGGTTTGTCAGAAAATTAGGGAAATTAGCACCAGGTACCAGAATAACACCAATAACTTGCAAGTATCTGAAAGTGTTCTCTAATATTTTTTTTTTTTTTAACCAATAATTTTTATTGTTTTTGTTTTATGTGTTCATGAGAATACCATAATATCATTGCATGGCTATTATATTTCCCCACCTCTTAACTATATCAAATTCTTGAACTACTCCAGTCCACCCCGCCCCTCTTTCACACAGATAGTTTTCTCTCCCACTACGGAGCTGCTCCACCTTACCTTCAAGAATACCATCCCAGACTCGTATAACATTTTCTACTGCTTTGTGTACCCTGCCCTCTGGTTATCTACAGGGACTTTCAGCCTCCGTAGTATGCCACCTATGTCCTATAAGAAGTACTCCTTTGTTTACCTGAAAGATTTCATGCAGTTGATTATTTCTGCGTCTGTATGGTATCGCAATAGAAATGCTTTCCATTTTATTATGAATGGCTTATTTCCCTTTTTCCTTACACTCTGTCTCTAGCCAGTCTAGGTTGATTAGGGCTTTGAGTTACCCAATAATCTCGCCGACCCCAGGAAACAAGTCATCTATCCAATGCCTCACTATGGTTCTTTTAATTATCAGACATACGGACTGAAACAAAATCGGAGTAGACCCACCAACATCTGCTTGTCTCTTGTCATCACCTGTTAGATAGAGGAACATATACCAGGGGATTAGAGGTAGATTATTTTTTTTTTCCATAATTTATCAATCATCTGCTTTATATTTTCCCAAAGTACCCTTACTTTTGGGCATTCCCATAGACCAGTCATGGCGAACCTTTTACAGGCCGAGTGCCCAAACTGTAGCCCTAAACCCAATTTTTTTTCCGAAGTGCCAACCAATCCTATTATATAAATAATTCATTGTAACCTTACCTTTGCCGTCTTCTCTTCTCTTCAGCAGGGGCATCACGCTCATGCTTACCACCCATTGAAGCTGAGCCCCTGCCCTTTCCAGACACAGCAGTTGGATTGATCTTTCTGGAAAAAATTGCAGTATATTAGACAGAGATTTTAGCCTGGAATGCAATCAGATGTCACCCTGTAATCCACATCTACATTTCAAAGTCTGAACATCTTGAAATCCCATAAAGACATACGAGTGGCTCCCCTCCCCATCATTGTGTAGTTCTGTCCCCTTCCTCGGCCACTTCCTGGTAAACATGTCCCCCATCCTGATATATATTTCCTACATTCTGGTATATTTGTCCCTATCCCGGCCCCATCCTGGTAAATGTCCTCCATCCTTGTAAATGTACCCCATCCTGACATATTGCCCATCCTTGTAAATGTTCCCCCATCATGGTATGTACCCCATTCCTGGTTAATGTCCTCCATCCTGGTAAATGTTCCCCCATCCCGGCATGTACCCCATTCCTGGTAAATGTCCTCCATCTTGGTAAATGTTCCCAATCCTGGTTAATTTACCCCATCCAGGTAAATGTACCCTATCCTGGCATGCATGTTTCTTCCATCCTGGCATGCATGTTTCCTCCATCCTGGCATGCATGTTTCCTCCATCCTGGCATGCATGTTTCCTCCATCCTGACATGCATGTTTCCTCCATCCTGGCATGCAAGTTTCCTCCATCCTGGCATGCATGTTTCCTCTATCCTGGCATGCATGTTTCCTCCATCCTGGCATGCATGTTTCCTCCATCCTGGCATGCATGTTTCCTCCATCCTGGCATGCATGTTTCTCCATCCTGGCACGCATGTTTCCTCCATCCTCACATGCATGTTTCCTCCATCCTGGCATGCATGTTTTCCCCATCCTGGCATGCATGTTTCCTCCATCCTGGCATGCATCTTTCCTCCATCCTGGCACGCATGTTTTCCCAATCCTGGCACGCATGTTTTCCCCATCCTGGCATGCATGTTTCCTCCATCCTGGCATGCATGTTTCCTCCATCCTGGCATGCATGTTTCCTCCATCCTGGCATGCATGTTTCCTCCATCCTGGCATGCATGTTTCCTCCATCCTGGCATGCATGTTTCCTCCATCCTGGCATGCATGTTTTCCCCATCCCTGCATGCATGTTTCCTCCATCCTGGCATGCATGTTTCCTCCATCCTCACATGCATGTTTCCTCCATCCTGGCATGCATGTTTTCCCCATCCCTGCATGCATGTTTCCTCCATCCTGGCATGCATGTTTCCTCCATCCTCACATGCATGTTTCCTCCATCCTGGCATGCATGTCCCCCCCCATCCTGGCATGCATGTCCCCACCCCATGCTGGCATGTGCGTTCCCCCTCCCCCACCCCATGCTGGCATGTGCGTTCCCCCTCCCTCACCCCATGCTGGCATGTGCGTTCCCCCTCCCCCACCCCAAGCTGGCATGTGCGTTCCCCCTCCCCTACCCCAAGCTGGCACGTGCGTTCCCCCTCCCCCACCCCAAGCTGGCACGTGCGTTCCCCCTCCCCCTCCCCATGCTGGCACGTGCGTTCCCCCACCGCCACCCCACACTGCCAAGTGCGTTCCCCCCCACCCCACGCTGCCATGTGCGTTCACCCCCACCCCACGCTGCCATGTGCATTCCCCCCCACCCCACGCTGCCATGTGCGTTCCCCCACCCCATGCTGGCGCTGCCCCCCCATCCCCACCTTGGCACAGCCGCACACGAGTTATAAAAAAAAAAAAAAGCGCAACACACAACTTAGGCTGCTTTCACACTACGTTTTTTTTAACATGCGTCATGAACGTTTTTTAACGCAAAAACGGATCCAGTGCAAATGCGTTTTCATTTCAATGCATTTGCAATGGACTCGCGTTAACATGCGTTCACATGCGTTTGCGTGCGTTATAGTGAGGATCCAGCGAGTTGCAGTTTTTTAACATTTTCCAAAAACGCTACTTGTAGCGTTTTTGAGCTGCGTCCAAATACTGCAAATTGCTGGATCCTGACTAAACAGCACACAAACGCATGTGAACGCTGGCATGCTGATAGACAGGATCCTGCTTGCTCTACTGAGCATGCCCAGAAACCAGCCTCCGTGATCAGTGTCTCTCTCCCCCTCTCTCCTCCCATCTCCCTCCCCTGTCTCCCCTCCCTCTCTCTGTCTCTCCCCCACCTGAGAGCTGCGGACACTCGTAACCAAGGTAAATATTGGGTAACCACTTCTCTTAGTTACCCGATGTTTACGTTGGTTACGTGTGCAGACGCTCGTAACCAAGATAAATATCGGGCATCCAAGCAAGTTACCCGATGTTTACCTTTGTTACGATCCTCTGCAGCTGTGAGATGCCGGCTCCCAGTCTGTCCCATTCAGTTCCCCTCACTCCCGATCACATGACTCTAATGCCCGCCCCTAAACATCCAGTGACAGGATCCTGCAAAATAACATGCGTTTGCATGCATTTTTTTGCTGTAAAAGCAGGATCAGTTTTTACAGCAAAAAAACGTTCATGACGCATGTTAAAAAAACGTATTGTGAAAGCAGCCTTACCTGCACACGCTCCCCCGCTGCGCGCTGCTGGGTCCTCAGTTCCCACGCGGCCAGCAGACGGCGCCGCTCCTCCGTCTCCTAGGCAACACACCTGCAGCCTGGGAGAGGAGGAGTGTCAGAGCGGAGGAGAAATGTCTCCTCCGCTCCAACACAGATTTGATCTGCCGGCACCACTGCACTAGCAGATCAAAACTGTAGAATCAGGCGACAGCACGCGTGCCACCAGAATGGGCTCAGCGTGCCCCTGGTGGCACACGCGTGCCATAGGTTCGCCATCACTGCCATAGACCATGGAGGTCTGCATCTCTAGGCTATGTTCACACACTGCGTTTTTTACCTGCATTTTTGGTCCGTTTTTCCTGCAGAAATTTTTTGAGAAATTCTTGTAACCTTTCTGCACACATTCCCCAGCAAAACCTATGGGAAAAAAAATTAGCTGTGCACACACTGCGTTTTTTTCTTAAGAAAATTCTTTCAGTAGATTTTCTTAAGAAAGAATGAGCATGTCACTTCTTTTCTGCAGCTAACTGCGTTAGTTACCATAGATAATGGCACAATAACGCAGGGAGCAACCAGCGGTAAAAACCCACCAAAAACGCACCAAAAACGCATCAAAAATGCACCAAATCGCGGTAAAAATGCAGGTGCGTTTTTGATGCGTTTTTTAACGCAGGTGCGCTATTCCTTCATTCTCAAGAAATTTTCTTAAGAAATTTCTTAAAGGGAAGGTGTCGTCAAAAAAAAAGATTCCAATAACTGAAAAAATTTAAAGTAATAATGTTTTAATGTTTAGTTTAAATATTATTTTTTTTTTAATTGAGTAAAATAAAAAAAAAAAAAATGAAAAAGTTTGATATTTTCCACTGTTAAACACTAGGGGGAGCAGCTACTGAAATCCTACTGAATTTCCACTGTAGAAAAAGCTCAGATTACAGCCTGCCATAAAGTGGACGGCGTCTGCTCTCCTGTGTGTGATGTCGCCTCCCCCCTCCCAATCTGAGTGTTTACAACAGATAACAGAGAATGACATGTAGGGACATAATGCACAGCCATTTTGTTGGTGACCAGAAATGTCTAAAGTGTCACCAAGGACAGCAGGAGTATCACACAGGACAGGATTAGATACACGGCTCAGCAGACAGTATCACACAGGATAGGATTAGATACACAGCTCAGCAGACAGTATCATACAGGATAGGATTAGATGCACAGCTCAGCAGACCATAACAGGCTAAGATTAGATACACAGCTCAGCACACAGTATCACACAGGAGAGGATTAGATACACAGCAGTGCAGACCATATCACAAAGCAGAGGATTAGATACAGCTCAGCAGACAGTATCACACAGGAGAGGATTAGATACACAGCTCAGCAGACAATATCACACAGCAGAGGATTAGATACACAGCTGTGCAGACCATATCACACAGCAGATGATTAGATACACAGCTCAGCAGACAGTATCACACAGGAGAGGATTAGATACACAGCTCAGCAGACAGTATCATACAGGATAGGATTAGATGCACAGCTCAGCAGACCATAACAGGAGAGGATTAGATACACAGCTCAGCAGACAATATCACACAGCAGAGGATTAGATACACAGCTGTGCAGACCATATCACACAGCAGATGATTAGATACACAGCTCAGCAGACAGTATCACACAGGAGAGGATTAGATACACAGCTCAGCAGACAGTATCATACAGGATAGGATTAGATGCACAGCTCAGCAGACCATAACAGGCTAAGATTAGATACACAGCTCAGCACACAGTATCACACAGGAGAGGATTAGATACACAGCAGTGCAGACCATATCACAAAGCAGAGGATTAGATACAGCTCAGCAGACAGTATCACACAGGAGAGGATTAGATACACAGCTCAGCAGACAGTATCATACAGGATAGGATTAGATGCACAGCTCAGCAGACCATAACAGGCTAAGATTAGATACACAGCTCAGCACACAGTATCACACAAGAGAGGATTAGATACACAGCAGTGCAGACTAGTGTTGAGCGAGTATGCTTGTCACTACTCGGTACTCGCACGAGTATCACTGTACTCGGGCTACTCGGCGGGGACCGAGTGATTTCGCAATACTCGTGCTGTACTCGTGGTCTTCATCTTTGCATGTTGGCGCTCTTTTTAGAGCCAGCCCTTATGCAGGGATTGGCTGGCAGACCACTGCAATGCCACAGCCCGGTTATTTGTGGAATTGCAGTGATTGGCCGTCCCTCACAGCATGACCGTGCCTTTAGCCCGACACTTCCCCGCTCGGCTACAGCCCCTCCCGCACTCCACTCCGTGTGTATATATATATGCACGCTTACACACACATGCACGTTTTTTTTATTAATTTACATTGTTATGGTTTCTACATGCTGCCGGGGGTCATTTCAGAAAAATACTCGGGTCTCCCATAGGATAACATTGGGCTCGGTGCTTGGGCCGAGTACACGAGTATCTTGGGATGCTCGGCCCGAGCCTCGAGCACCCGAGCTTTTTAGTACTCGCTCATCACTAGTGCAGACCATATCACAAAGCAGAGGATTAGATACAGCTCAGCAGACAGTATCACACAGGAGAGGATTAGATACACAGCTCAGCAGACAATATCACACAGCAGAGGATTAGATACACAGCTGTGCAGACCATATCACACAGCAGATGATTAGATACACAGCAGTGCAGACCATATCACACAGCAGAGGATTAGATACACAGCTCAGCAGACAGTATCACACGATAGGATTAGATACAGAGCCCTGCAGACAGTATCACACAGGAGAGGATTAGATACACAGCAGTGCAGACCATATCACACAGCAGAGGATTAGATACACAGCTCAGCAGACAGTATCACACGATAGGATTAGATACAGAGCCCTGCAGACAGTATCACACAGGAAAGGATTAGATACACAGCTCAGCAGACAGTATCACACAGGATAGGATTAGATACACAGCAGTGCTGACCATATCACAGAGTAGAGGATTAGATACACAGCTCAGCAGACAGTATCACACAACATAGGATTAGATACAAAGCCCTGCAGACAGTATCAAACAGGAAAGGATTAGATACACAGCTCAGCAGACAGTATCACACAGGAGAGGATTAGATACACAACTTTGCAGACATCACAGGATAGGATTAGATACACAGCTCAGCACACAATATCACACAGGAGAGGATTAGATACACAGCTCAGCAGACAGTATCACACAGGAGAGGATTAGATACACAGCTCAGCAGACAGTATCACACAGGATAGGATTATATACACAGCTCAGCAGACAGTATCACACAGGATAGGATTAGATACAGAGCAGTGCAGACCATATCACAGAGTAGAGGATTAGATACACAGCTCAGCAGACAGTATCACACAGGATAGGATTAGATACACAGCTCAGCAAACAGTATCACACAGGAGAGGATTAGATACACAGCTCAGCAGACCATATCACACAGCAGAGGATTAGATACACAGCTTTTCAGACATCACAGGATCGGATTAGATACACAGCTCAGCACACAGTATCACACAGGATAGGATTAGATACACAACCCTGCAGACAGTATCACCGGTACACACACAGGTACTCACATGCAGTGGCGCGCACACACACACACACCCCACCCCTGATGGGGACCTTGTGCGCCACACACACACACACACACACACACACACATCACCCCTGATGGGGACCTTGTGCAACACACACACAATCACCCCTGATGGGGACCTTGTGCCACACACACACAATCACTCCTGATGGGGACCTTGTGTCACTGACACACACACACACCATCACACACACATCACCCCTGATGGGGACCTTGTGACACACACACACACACCATCACACACACATCACCCCTGATGGGGACCTTGTGACACACACACACACAGCAGAGCGCAGAGCCGGTTGAGCTGCGGCGGCAGGCAGAGCCGGTTGAGCTGCGGCGGCGGACAGAGCCGGGTAAGCTGCGGCGGCGGACAGAGAGGGGGCTTGGGAGAACGGAGGGAGGGAGGTGTCATTGGAGACGGTAACAGCGGGGGGGAGGGGCGGCGTCAGAAGCTGGGGCAGAGCAGGGGCTGGGGGGAACAGAGGGATGGGGTGTCATCGGAGACTGTAACAAGGGGAGGGGAGGGGAGGCGGCCTGTACTCACACATTTCGGCGGGTGACAGGGGTAAAGTGGAGCAAACAGCACACGCTGTGAGCTCCACAATAATGGCGCTGAACTCCTCCCTCTTGTGTTCTGGACAGCCCAGGGGGCGCGTCCACATCACAGCAGACGCCCACTGTAACGTATGGCAAGGGGTCGGAGACCGACTATCAGAGTCTATGCACAGGGGCTGCCATAAAGGAAGGAGTTACTGTCGTTACACACACGGCAAATCCAGCATGGCAGCCCCCAGTGCCTCCAGTAAAATAAGAATGACATAAAAACTAAATAAGCTGCGATTTTCATTTTGTATTAGAAATACTTGATTTCATAATCATTATTTTTAATACAAAAATAAAAAACTGCGATACCTTCCCTTTAAGAAAAATCCTTTTTCTAGTGTGCACATCGCCTAAACTTGTATTTTGGCCAATGAATTTTACGCTCACTTAAGATGGTTTTCCTGAAGACCCCCCCCCCCCCATCCACTTAGTATTTTCTTCCGTGTTCTCTAAATTTGATCAGTGTTCTTTTTCATTTACATTTTTATTATGTGCTTACAATAAATTCAATTTATGAAATAAGCTTAAAAAAACTTCTGTTTACTCATGTTAGAATAAGGCAATTATATATATAGATTTTTTCTGTCTGTCTGTCTGTCTCCAAAATTGTGTCCTTACCGTGACATGTCCTTACGGTGACAAACAGCGGATTGGCCGCTGGCCTCGCCATGGCCCCGCCCCCCCGCACGGATTGGCTGCTCGGCTTCACGGATTTGCCATGGCCCCGCCCCCCCGCACGGATTGTACGCTCGCCTCGGCTCCTCCCCCCGCACGGATTGGCCGCTCGCTCTGGCTCCGTCCCCCCGTACGGATTGGCCGCTCGCCCAGGCTCCGCCCCCACACGGAATGGCCTCTCGCCCCGAGGTGAGCGCATCAAGGTCCTACAGCGGCGGACACACACACACACACACCAGATCACACTCACTCTCACACACACATCAGATCGCATCCACGTCCTGCAGCGGCGGAACACACACACACACACACGCACACACATAAGAACAGACACACACACACACACATCAGATCACACTCACTCACACACACCTCACACACACATCAGATCGCATCCACATACTCAACACATCCCGTGATATCGCTTGCTTCTCAGTGGCGATCCTGTGCGTGCAGTGATCTTCCAGGACCTGCCTGAGGATCACACGGCCGGAAGCATGTGGTATCTCCAGATGTTGTGATTGTGTCAGCGCGTATGTGCGATATCGTGTGTGTGTGTGTGTGTGTATGCGATCGGATGTGCGTGAGTGTATGCGATCGGATGAGCGTGAGTGTGTTCTGATGTGTGAGTGTGTGTGTGTGTGAGTGTATGCGATCGGATCTGTGAGTGTCGGCAGAGGAGCATGGAGTTCAGCACAGCTGCTGGGACCGCACACCGGTGGGCACAGGGAGAAGTGGGGTGTGTGTGTGAGTGTATGCGATCAGATGTGTGCGTGTTTACTGTCTGATGTGTGACTGTGGAGCACGATGGGGGGTGCGCAGCATGGGGGATGGAGCACGATGGGGAGTGCGCAGCATGGGGGATGGAGCACGATGGGGGGTGCGCAGCATGGGGGATGGAGCACGATTGGGAGTGTGCAGCATGGGGGATGGAGCACGATGGGGGGTGCGCAGCATGGGGGATGGAGCACGATGGGGGGTGCGCAGCATGGGGGATGGAGCACGATTGGGAGTGTGCAGCATGGGGGATGGAGCACGATGGGGGGTGCGCAGCATGGGGGATGGAGCACGATGGGGGGTGCGCAGCATGGGGGGATGGAGCACGATGGGGGGTGCGCAGCATGGGGGATGGAGCACGATGGGAAGTGCGCAGCATGGGTGATGGAGCACGTTTGGGAGTGTGCAACATGGGGGATGGAACACGATGGGGGTGCGCAGCATGGGGGATGGAGCACGATGGGGGGTGCGCAGCATGGGGGATGGAGCACGATGGGGAGTACGCAGCATGGGGGATGGAGCACAATGGGGAGTGGGGATGGAGAACGATGGGGGGTGCGCAACATGGGGGATGGAGCACGATGGGGGGTGCACACCTCCCCCCAAAAACACACACACACACACACACACACACACACACACACACACACACACACACACACACACACTGCCACACACGCACTGCACAACACACCGCACACACACTGAGAAACACTGCCCTACACAGACACCCACACACACAGACAACGCCGCACACACACAACACCCAACACACAAACACCGCGGCACACACAAATATACGCACATACCGCACAACACACACATTGCACAAAACCTACCTCCCCCCAAAACACACACCCCACACCCACACAAACCGCGCAACACACATACACAACGATACAGACATACAGCGCTCCACAAATAACGACACACAACGCAACACACAAACACCGCTCTCACCCTCCGCCACACCCAGACAACACCCAGAACATGTACAGCCCCTACACAAACACTTGGTAACTACAGACAACAACATATATATATATATATATATATATATATATATATATATATATATATATATATATTATATTGTGAGGCAGTGACAGGAGTAATATTTGAAGACCGCTATGTGTCCCCCAGAATGTGTCTGGAAACCCTCTGAGTTTGCTATAGCTATTACTGGGAGTATAGCACAAAGGGTAACAGGGAGACAGATCCCTCCTCCCAGTCCAGGTTTTGTAGCAATCCTCATGTCCGGCATTTTTGTTTAAAATCATGCAGAGCACAGCAGGGTGTGTCTCAGTTGAGAGCCAGGCTTGGTGAAGCTAACACATGCCGTGTGAGCTTGGCTGGCTCTGTGTGGAGTGAACACAGGCCAAGAGTGTGAGCCTAGGAGAACCTTACACAGATCCCTGCGGTTAACGGGGTCCTAAGGTAACAAGACTTTTTGATGCAAAGAATTTGTCTATATGCACCGGCTGTGATCCAGAAGAGACTTTGACAGTGGGAAATTGGATCTATTTATGCTGCAACAATAAATAGACTGTTGGTGTGAACACGCTGCTGCCTCACTGCCTCACGTTTTTGCCCAAGCAACGCTGCTACCTCACATTATGGTGGAGAATGCGGGCACTGCAGCCTAGTTGCTAAGGGCAATGGCCTAAGAGGTACTTACCCGGGAGAAAAAAAAAAAAAAAAAGAATTGGTTTTTTTTTACTGACTGTTTGCGGTGGATCGGCGGGTCCACGAAGCTTACAGGCGTTGCAGCCTGGTTGCTAGGGGCAACAACCCAGTTTTCACATGTTTATGATCAAGCCTGCAAAGTTACAGTTTAACTCAGCAGCCACCATGGAGGATCTTGTAAAGCAGCTGGCCCAGGCTAATGCTCAGCAGCAACAAACCAATGTCCAGCTCCAGCGGGCGTTCATTCCGCAACAGGAGACAAACAGCTTGTTGGCTAAGCAGCTTTCTGCTCTGCGAGAAGCGCTCCCAGCGGTAACTCCAGGTCATCCAGTCCTTCCTGCGGCCCAGGACAGAGTAAGGGCAGCACTTACGAGGATGAGTGCAGAGGATGACCCAGAAGCCTTTCTCTCCGTGTTTGAGAGGACCGCTGAGCGAGAGAAATTGTCTATCGACCGTTGGACTGATGTCGTGGCCCCGTTCTTGGTAGGTGAACCCCAAAAAGCCTACCTGGATCTCAGCACGGAGGATGCCAAGGACTATGGCACACTGAAAGGTGAGATCCTTGCACGAATGGGGGTTAACACTTATCTCCGGGCCCAACGAGTGAATCAGTGGTCCTTTGAGGAGGGAAAACCTGCACGCTCACAGGCCCATGTCTTACTGGACCTTGTAAAAAAATGGCTGCAGCCGGAGACCTTGAACCCCGGACAGATGATTGAGCGGGTGGTGATTGAACGGTTTGTGCGGACTTTGTCAGCCCCCATTCAACGGTGGGTGGGACAGGGGGACCCCGGTACCCTAGACCAGCTAGTGAATTTGGTGGAACGCTACACAGCTACCCAGGAGTTGGTCCGGGACTCTGCTTCACGGCGGGCACTCCGTAGGGATACGCCCCCTTCACAGTTGGTAAAAGACTCCTGTCCCTCCTCGGGTGCTGCCCCGTCTTCAGCCCTGGCAGAGAGTAAACCCCAGACTAAGGTCAGCAGGAGTCCCGGTTCCCCAAAGTCAGACACCCGAAACAGGGACACCTCTGATGTTATGTGCTGGCGGTGCCATCAGCTCGGGCATGTGATGGCACAGTGCCCACTCACATCAGAACCCATGGACTGCCGGTACGCTCGCCGGGTATCAATGTATGCCCATACTGTTTGTACCGTAAGCACTGTTGCTATGGGGGAGGAGCCCCATCTCTGCAAAGTACGTGTTAATGGTTATACAGCAGAGGCTTTGTTGGACTCAGGAAGTTTAGTGACTCTTGTACATGCCTCCTTGGTCTCCGGGGAAAACCCTACGGGACATAAAGTAGGGGTACTTTGTATTCATGGAGACCTACGTGAATACCCTATGGAAAGGGTCACCATTGCTACCTCGTTTGGAGAGGTACAACATGAAGTGGGGGTGATGAAAAGACTTCCACATGCTGTTATTTTGGGAAGAGACTTGCCCCTGTTCTGGACATTGTGGGAGGCGACCTAGCCCTCCGAGGTGTATGATTGAACCAGGCCCTGAGCCGGACGATCCCGACTCAGGCATACCTGCCGTAGGGGTCACCAGTAGAGGGACAGAGTGTAACCCTGCCAGGTTCCCCCTAGAGGTAATGGCAGGAGAGGTTGAGCCACCCGAGGCAATCCCGGAGTTGAACGTGTCTCCAGATAATTTCGGAACAGCACAGCTCCGGGACCCCACATTGGCTCCTGGACGTGGAAATATACAGGTAATTGATGGGGTACCCCAGCGGCCTGGTGCCAGGCTGGAAACTCCCTACATGGCTCTAAAGCGAGAGTTGCTCTATCGGGTTGATACAATCCGGGGGGAAATAGAGGAACAGTTGGTGGTCCCTCAGCCGTACCGCCGTCAGACCTTGGAATTGGCTCATAACCACCTAATGAGTGGGCACCTAGGTGAAGAGAAAACGCGGGAACGCATGTTTCAGCGGTTTTACTGGCCAGGGGTCGGCGCAGAAATTAAGAGGTTCTGTGAGTCCTGCCCAGTTTGTCAGTTGACCGCACCAACGCACCGTTTCCGTAGTCCTCTGATACCTTTACCCATTATAGAGGTGCCTTTTGAGCGGATTGCTATGGATCTGATCGGACCCATTGTAAAATCAGCCCGTGGTCACCAGCACATCCTGGTAGTGATGGATTACGCGACACGTTATCCGGAGGCCATTCCACTACGTCACACCTCGGCGAGGCTTATTGCTCGGGAGTTGTTTGCTATGTTCTGTCGCGTGGGGTTACCCAAAGAAATCCTGACCGATCAGGGCACTCCCTTTATGTCTAAAATTACAAAGGAACTGTGCAAACTCCTCCAGATCAAGCAGCTACGCACGTCAGTGTACCATCCCCAGACTGATGGTCTAGTGGAACGTTTTAATAAAACTCTAAAGGCTATGTTGAAAAAGGTGGTCTCCAAAGAGGGGAAAGATTGGGACATGTTATTGCCCTATTTAATGTTCGCTATTCGCGAGGTCCCACAATCTTCCACCGGGTTCTCGCCATTTGAGTTACTGTATGGCAGACATCCGCGGGGACTGCTGGATATAGTTAAGGAAACTTGGGAACAGGAGCCCACCCCTCACAAAAGCACAGTGGAATACGTTATGGGTATGCAGGATCATATCACGGCAATAATGCCCATTGTTAAAGAGCATTTGCTGGATGCTCAGGCAGCCCAAAGTACTCAGTATAATAGAAAGGCCTCCATCAGGTCTTTTAAACCGGGAGATCGTGTCTTAGTCCTAATACCTACTGCAGAAAGTAAGTTCTTAGCCAAATGGCAAGGTCCCTATGAGATCCGGGAGAAAGTGGGGGAAGTAAACTATAAGGTGTATCAGACAGGTAGAAGAAAACCAGAGCAAATCTACCATGTAAACCTGCTGAAGGCGTGGAAAGACAGGGAATGTATGGTGGCTGACGTAACGTTGGACCTAACCTTTTCAGGTGCCTTGACAACAACAAAGGAGGAGTCCCCTGATGATGAATTGGGAGTAAGGATAGGGGATTCTCTCTCAAAACAGCAGAGACGGGAGTCTCGGAGGTTAGTGCAGCGGAATACGGATGTGTTCTCAAGCCTACCCGGCCGAACAACCGTAATCCACCATGATATTGTCACCGAGCCTCAAGTAAGGGTACGCCTGAGACCATACCGGGTACCAGAGGCTCGTAGGCAAGCCATTGCGGAGGAGGTAGAAAAGATGCTCCAACTAGGGGTTATTGAAAAATCCACGAGCGAATGGGCCAGTCCCATTGTGCTGATCCCGAAACCAGACAGTTCTTTAAGATTCTGTAATGACTTCCGAAAATTAAATGAGGTTTTGAAATTTGATATGTATCCCATGCCCAGGGTCGACGAGCTGATAGAGAGACTGGGACGGGCCCAGTACTTAACGACTCTCGATCTCACTAAAGGTTACTGGCAGGTTCCGCTGACAGAGGCGGCAAAAGAAAAGACCGCTTTTGTCACGCCAGGGGGGCTCTATCACTATGTCGTCTTGCCATTGGGTTTACATGGGGCTCCGGCCACGTTTCAGAGATTAATGGACATAGTGTTAGAACCCCATCAACCATATGCCTCCGCATATTTGGATGACATCATCATCTATAGCAGTGACTGGAGCACCCACTTATCTCAGGTACAAGCGGTAGTGGATTCGCTCAGAGCGGCTGGTCTGACGGCAAATCCAAGCAAATGTGCTATGGGTCTCAAAGAAGCCCGTTACTTGGGGTATGTGATAGGCCAAGGGGTTATCAAGCCACAAGTAAACAAAATCGAAGCCATTCAAAACTGGCCTCGTCCCCTTACCACAAAACAGGTAAGAGCCTTTCTGGGTATAATGGGGTATTACCGACGATTCATACCCAATTTTGCTGGACGGTCGGCGCCTTTGTCCGATCTTTTAAAAGGGAAGAAGTCGGTCATGGTCCACTGGAATACACAAGCAGAGGAAGCCTTTCAGGCGCTAAAGGTAGTCCTATGTGGTCAGCCTGTCCTTGTCAGCCCTGACTTTCAAAAGGAGTTTATAGTACAGGCAGATGCCTCTGAGGTGGGTCTGGGTGCGGTTCTGTCCCAGGAGGTAGATGGAGAAGAGCACCCGGTCACCTATTTGAGTAGAAAACTCACCCCGGCAGAGAAGAACTATAGCATAGTGGAGAAGGAGTGCCTGGCCATAAAATGGGCTCTGGAATCCCTACGCTACTACCTGCTGGGGCGACACTTTCGCCTGGTGACAGACCACTCCCCTTTGGTCTGGATGAGGAATGCTAAGGAGAGAAATGCTAGAGTCACCAGGTGGTTTCTCTCCTTGCAGAACTTTCACTTTTCTGTGGAACACCGGGCTGGTAGGTTGCAGGGCAATGCGGATGCCCTGTCCAGAGGTCCCTGTATGTTGGCAAAAGTTCAACCCCGCCCGTTTGAACTGAGGGGGGGGATATGTGAGGCAGTGACAGGGGTAATATTTGAAGACCGCTATGTGTCCCCCAGAATGTGTCTGGAAACCCTCTGAGTTTGCTATAGCTATTACTGGGAGTATAGCACAAAGGGTAACAGGGAGACAGATCCCTCCTCCCAGTCCAGGTTTTGTAGCAATCTTCATGTCCGGCATTTTCGTTTAAAATCATGCAGAGCACAGCAGGGTGTGTCTCAGTTGAGAGCCAGGCTTGGTGAAGCTAACACATGCCGTGTGAGCTGGGCTGGCTCTGTGTGGAGTGAACACAGGCCAAGAGTGTGAGCCTAGGAGAACCTTACACAGATCCCTGCGGTTAACGGGGTCCTAAGGTAACAAGACATTTTGATGCAAAGAATTTGTCTATATGCACCGGCTGTGATCCGGAAGAGACTTTGACAGTGGGAAATTGGATCTATTTATGCTGCAACAATAAATAGACTGTTGGTGTGAACACGCTGCTGCCTCACTGCCTCACGTTTTTGCCCAAGCAACGCTGCTACCTCATATATATATATATATATATATATATATATATATATATATATATATATATCTCAAAACTCATACATTAACTACACAATACGTAAATTCTAGAATACCCGATGCGTAGAATCGGGCCACCTTCTAATAAATAAATAAAAATAAAGCCAATTCTCTGCAACCACAGAGACCACAAGTTGTGTCCAAAGTACAATCTAAACCGAATATAAAGGCAGGAGTAATATATACCGTATTTTTCGGACCATAAGACGCACTTTTTTTCCCCCCAAATGTTGGGGGAAAGTGGAGGGTGCGTCTTATGGTCTGAATATAGGGCCGGGAATAAGGGTGCTGTGATGGCGCGGGTCATCAAGAGCACGAGCAGGCTGCAGCAGCGCCTGCCGTGACCACGTGGACCTGCTCATTTAATATGCACGCACATCCTCCCGTCCATCTCTCAGCGCTGAAGCAGACGCTGACAGGTGGGCGGGATGATGGGCGAGAGATAAACAGCCAGCCCGCATGATCACCCCTGGCAACTACAGCCTGGAGTGATCATGTGCGGCTGTATTCACTGCCCCCCGCACATCATCATCAGCGCGGGGTGCAGTGAATCAGTATATTCACCTGTCACCGTTCCCCTGCAGCACCGCGATCTCCTCCTGGCTGCCAGCGGCCGCTGAGTGGAGCCATCCCCGTTCTCCTGCAGCATTGCGATGTCCTCCTGTGCCAGCGGCGGCCGCTGAGTGGAGACTAGCGGCGCGCACAGCAATGACGTCATCGCTGTGCGCACGTGTCCACACGCAGCCGCCGCTGGCACAGGAGGACATCGCAATGCTGCAGGGGAAGGGGGACGGCTCCACTCAGTGGCGCTGACACAGACGGGAGGAGGAGCGATGCTGCAGGGAGTGAGGTAATGCGAGTATGAACATTTTTTTTTTTTTATGTCCTACATGATGCGGGCCGTATACCAGGACCGGGGGTGTATAGCACGATGGGGGCGTATAGCAGGATGGGGGTATATTATGAGCAGGATGGGGATATATTATGAGCAGGGTGGGGGGTATATTATGAGCAGGATGGGGGTATATGAGCAGGGAGTGGTATATGAGCAATATGGGGGAATATAGCAGGATGGAGGTATATAGCAGGATGGGGCCATATGCCAGGATGGGGTATATAGCAGGATGAGGGACATATACTGTATAATCAAGGCAGGAGGATCATTACCAGTCTGGGGTACTTTAAGTAGAGAATTTGGAGACATTACCCCCATAAGTGTCAGCAGCAGATCCTCGCTCTATAACAGTGTGTCATGACTCCCATTTTTTGCTTAAAATTTTATTTTCCTCCTCTAAAACCAGGGTGCGTCTTATAGTCTGAAAAATACGGTAACTTTTACTAGAATTCATTAAAATCATCCAAAAACTACCGAAAAGGGCAGTGTATAAATATAATGTGCAAATAAACAAATTGTCCATGATCTCACCCGATCGTTCTCCATGAGCGGATACACCAAACACACCGATGAGATGAAAAACTCCAAGGCAGAATAAATGCTGGCCAGTCCAAGGGCAGAAGATTAACCCCTCTCGTGCCCCGATGTATTACTTCTGCCCTGACAAGGGCAGCACCCAAGTGTGATGGCTGTCCCCAAAACTCAGATAAAGCTCTTAGGCTATGTGCGCACAGTGCGTTTTCCGCGGCGTTTTTGCGTGTTTTTCGGGTGCGTTTTTGGCCTCAAAACTGAAGGACTTTGCTTCCCCAGCAAAGTCTATGAGTTTTCATTTTTGCTGTCCGCACACATCTGTTTTTTTACCTGCGTTTTTGAGTTAAAAAAAAAAATGGACATGTCAGTTCTTTCCTGCGTTTTTCTGCGTTTTCCCCCCATGCAATGCATTGGAAAAACGCAGCAAAACGCAGAGATCAAAAACGCAGCAAAACGCAGCCAAAAACACACCAAATCGCGGCAAAAACGCATGCGTTTTTTGATGCGTTTTTTCGATGCAGGTGCGTTTTTGTGCGTTTTTAGCGGCCAAAAACGCAGCGTCAAAAAGACGCAGTGTGCAAACCTAGCCTTACGATGCATTTCCCTCGCAGGTCAGAGAGTTCATCAGGAAAGATAAGAGAAGGAAAAAAGATCAACCTGCAGTGGCAGGGATTAACAAACAGTGCCATTGTTTGTGCACACAATCTGTCTTGTTCATTCATGCATTAATCCTTACCACTGCAAGTTGATGTTTTTAATAAGTTGCCTTGCTTTTGTAGGCCCCTATGGCTGCCATGTTGGTACTCCTGTGAAGTCCAGCCTAATTACAAAAAAAAAGTTAAGTTCATTTGAAATTAAAAGAATACCTGACAAAAACAAGGGTGCATTCTCTTTGTTTGGAGGAAAGAAAATTTCTGCACCAGCATAGAATAGAGTTCTTCACGGTAAGAGCAGTGAGGCTCTGGAACTCTCTTCCTGAGAAGAAGTGATGGCCAACTCACTGAATGAATTTAAGAGATGAATGGATGCTTTTTTTTGATAACAACGGTTATAGAAGGTTATCATAGTATCATAGTATCATAGTTTTAAGGTTGAAGGGAGACTCTAAGTCCATCTAGTTCAACCCGTAGCCTAACATGTTGATCCAGAGGAAGGCAAAAAACCCCAATGTGGCAAACAAGTTCCAATGGGGAAAAAATTTCCTTCCTGACTCCACATCCGGCAATCAGACTAGTTCCCTGGATCAATACCCTGTCATAAAATCTAATATACATAACTGGTTATATTAAATTTTTCAAGAAAGGCATCCAGGCTCTGCTTAAATGTTAGTAGTGAATCACTCATTACAACATCATGCGGCAGAGAATTCCATAGTCTCACTGCTCGTACAGTAAAGAATCCTCGTCTGTGATTATGATTAAACCTTCTTTCCTCAAGACGTAGCGGATGCCCCCGTCTTCCAGTCGCAGGCCTAGGTGTAAACAGATCTTTGGAAAGGTCTCTGTACTGTCCCCTCATATATTTATACATTGTGATTAGATCTCCCCTAAGCCTTCGTTTTTCCAGACTAAATAACCCCAAGTTTAATAACCTGTCTTCGTATTGCAGCCCCCCCATTCCTCTAATAATCTTGGTCGCTCTTCTTTGCACCCTCTCCAGTTCAGCTATGTCCTTCTTGTATATCATGAATAACATAATATTACAGATAGATAGTTGACCCAGCTTAGGAGTCGGAGAATAATTGGCTTCTACTCTGTGGGTTTTTGCATTTCACAGGTTCAACACTGCAGAACAGCGGCACTAAAAATAGGATGAACTAATGGCCATAAGGTCTTCCTTCAGCCTTAGAAACTATATTACTATGTTACCTGATGGTAATTCATACCACCCTTTATTTTTAATAGGTGAAAGAAAGACCATGAAAAAATTTAACTTTTGTCTTCATTCCATCCATAATAGTCTGCCAACTAAAAGTGTATTCAACCTGAATGGTAAACGCAGTAAAGAACTGTTAGTGGAAAGCCAAAATTGCCATATTTTTGGTCACTGCATCTCCCCCGTGTAATTAAAGGGTTAAGAATAGCTGCTTTTGCTGTAAAATAATCGTTTTTTCTCGCCCAGCAATCCAGTGGTGACTTTCCAGCGTTTGTCACGTGCCGTACTACTGCTATTATTGCTCCTATCGTGATGTCAGCAATACGGCACATGACTGCTGGTGGGCACCCATCAATAAAGACAATTGAACAGAAATAGAAAAGTAGTCCACATATGTTCAGCTGTATGCTCATGGGGCAGTGATGTGATGAGCACTGGGAATGTGGAAACAGCTGAATCCTAACAGTGAGACCATTACACAGTGTCAGGATTTTGCATGTTAGAGTCCTTGTCAAATTCAGTAGTAGTCCTGGACAACAAGGCGGGGCTATTAGTTAAATTCCTGTATACCCACACTTTCAATAAAAGCTCTTGGAAAAGTCAAAGGATGTATTTACCTACACCAGATATTTAAATAACATGACTTCCATGGTTATAATCTGCTATTCTGCCATTTATGATCCTTTTTTATATTAGATTGATGGTGGTCGGACAACGGGCACCCCTATTATCAGCGGTTGTCGGCTTTCTGGTTGCTAAATACAGAACCAGACCAGCCCGACTCCATACACTGTGCAGTGGTGTTCTTAGGGCCTGCAGCTCCCGTTCATTTTATTAAGACTGCACATGATGTGAACCCTGGTCTATACTTAGGCTACTTCATCAATACCATCCAGCTCTGTTATTAAACAGTGTAGTAAGATATACAGTTGGGCCATTCTGAAAAGGCTCCAGACTATCGCCTTATGCGTACACCTTATACCGCCTTTTGCCAGCGCCTTAGTTTTCAGATAATTTGTCTGTTTATGGGTAATGTACTGATTCCATTTTATTGCAGTCCATGAACAAGAAGATTGACATCATTAAAGGGTTGTTTGTGGCGTGCAGGCACTCGGAAGCACGTTACATTGCCAGGTATGAGTTTTCTGATGCATCTTACATTTTGCTTTATTCCTTGTTTTGTCCCCTTGTTATTTTTTTTTCTTCTGTTTATCTGTCTAGAGCTCTAGGAGGAAAACTCAGAATTGGACTAGCGGAGCTGTCTGTTCTTTCAGCTATTGCTCAAGCCATTTCCCTAACACCACCTGGTCAATGTGAGTATTGCCATTAAGATATCCCATGTCATAAATATTACTGTAAGGTGGAGCTGGACAACATGGTGGCTCAGTAGTTAGCACTGTAGTCTTGCAAGGACATCATCTGCATGGAATTTGTATGTTCTCCCCCTGTTTTCTTGTTTTTTCTCTGGGTTCTCCAGTTTCCTCCCACACTCCAAAGACATAGTTACATAGTTATTCAGGTTTAAAAAAAGACCTAGGTGCATCCAGTTCAACCTTCCTCCACCAGTTCTACATTATGTCCCTAAGTCATTTATAACCAACAATGTTATGTGTACTGAGGAAATCATCCAGCCCTTTTTTAAAAGCCGTTATACTATCTGCCATTACTACCTCTTGTGGTAGGGCATTCCGCAGTCTGACTGCTCTAACTGTAAAGAACCCTTTCCTATTTAGCTGCCGGAATCATTCTGATAGGGGATTTTAATTGTGAGCCTCAATGAGGACAGTGATGACAGTACATAGTATACTAAAATGGATGATGTGGTGTCATTCAAAAGAACAACTTGTCTTGCCAAAAACAAGCCCTCATGTTACACGGCTTGTAAGTTTAGCAGCTTATAATTTTCAAGTTATTTCACAAACCTCTTGTGGTCCTCCCAACCCAATACACAAACCTCTTGTGTTATTCCCAACCCAAAGCACAATCCTCTTATGGTCTTACCAAACCAATACACAAATCTCCTGTGGTCATCCTAAACCAATACACAAACAGCGTCTGCTTATCTCACCGGATATTCATTTGTAGGTTTTTCTCAAAAATGCACAGCCATAATTTAAAAACCTATTGGGGCGGGGCGCGTGGTTATGAGCTGGAGCTAGGAGGACGTATGTCAGGCGAGCTCCGCACATCCTAATATAAAATCCTGAGTGTACCCCAATGGAGTGGATTGAAACATCAGACTCATCAGACTCTCCCCTACCGTGGAAAGCTTCAAGAGGAACCTCAAGACCCACCTCTTCCAACAAGCCTACAACCTACAATAGCCCTCAGCCCAGTAGACCACTGCGCAACCAGCTCTGTCCTCACCTATTGTACCATCACCCATTCCCTGTAGACTGTGAGCCCTCGCGGGCAGGGTCCTCTCTCCTCCTATACCAGTCTGTCTTGTACTGTTAATGATTGTTGTACGTATACCCTCTTTCACTTGTAAAGCGCCATGGAATAAATGGCGCTATAATAATAAATAATAATAATAATAAAAACGGACTCCCTGGGACTCCTGGTGAGGGGCAAAGACGGTGGAGCGGTCGGTGGTGCGGTATACCTGTCTGAAGCGCTGTGAGAGGGAGCAGATACCAGTGCCTTGCAGTGGCCTCGGAGAGCGGCGGCCATCTTGCGTGTGGCATTCCATGCGGTGTGAGGAGTGGGGAACACGGGTCTGACGGGTCCGTGAATTATAATTTGCACATCGTAGAAGCCAGGACTTGAGGTGTGTGCTGTCAGCGGTGGCCAGAAAGATTTGCAGCGTGCAGGAAGAGATATCGGCCTGAGGGCTGCAGCGGACCTCGTGCTGTGTGCGACTGCCTGGGTCCTAGTGCCTTCTGCCTCCTGTCTGTGTTCTTGAAGCAGCTGAATGCCGGAGCCTGCGGGGGTGAGTGATTGCTTGCAAGAGGGGTTATTACATCAGCCTTAAACTCTAGACGAGGTGGAGGAGAAGAATTGAGACCCCCCCAGAAGTGTGGGATAGGGCACCCAAGATGGCGCTGCGGGTATTGGAGTGGCGGGAATGGGAGGAAAAACTGCAGCAGAGCAGAAAGAAGCTGCAGCTCCTCTACCGTAGCTCAGTTTGCCCGTCATAACTCCCCAGGTACAGACAGGGGAACTCAGGGGACAACATCAGGGTTGTCCCATGCCAAACAGCAGCGGCATGAGAATGCCCAGGGGTTGCGGGCCCAACAAGCTATCATGGAAGATAGGGAGGAGGACCCATCCACTTCACCTCTGTCACCCCAAACAGACAGACCTCTGCAGACATCTCTGCAATCGGAATCCCCTGCTCAGGAACCTGAAGTCGCCCACAGAGAACCTACTCTCACTGATGAGAGGGCGGCCATTGGAGTTTATAACCCCTCTCTTAATAACCTCACTTACCAAATGGGCTGTACTAAATGAGCCCTGGCAAGTGTGAGACAAGATATGAAACAACAAGCTGAAAGAACTACAACCCTGGAGGAGAGAGTGAGCGAAATTGATGATGTGCTCTGGCCCATGGTGAAGAATGTGCAGATGTATGGCAGAAGTATTGATGCAATTAGGGCGAAGCAAGATGACTTTGAGAACCGCCTGCGCAGAAATAATATCTGAATAGTGGGAGTGGCGGAGAAGACTGAGGGAACAAAGCCTGTTGAATATTTTGAAGACTGGATTATACAGACTTTCGGAAAGGATACGCTGACGCCGCTATTTGCTATTGAACAGGCTCACAGGGTCCCTACTCTGCCTCTTCCGCTGGGGGGCCCTCCACGCACAGTGCTTATGAGGATCCTGCACTATAGAGATAGGATAATATCTCTAAGAGCGGCAAGAAATATCCCAAATCTCTCTATAAATGGCTAGAAAGTGTCACTCCTCACCGACTACTCGTCAGAGGTCCTAAAAAAAAGGGCACAATTTCTGGACATTAAGAGCAGACTACGCCAATTGGATGCATCCTATTCAATGCTATATCCAGCACGATTCCGAGTGGCGGCGATGAATTCTACACACTTCTTTGAAACCCCAAAGAATGCAATGGAATGGCTGGATAAATGTGAGAAAAACATCCGGGACTCAAGGAGAGGACGGAGCCCACCTGATGTATGAAGAGGACTCATGTTTTGTTTTGTTCCTTTAATGGATGGGGGCGGTATCCCCAGTGTCCTTGCTCATCTCCGGATTTTGGATCCACTTGACTTTAAGGTTTCTGACAGGAGTTACTCTTTGGGACTGCGACCGGATCAGGGAAAAAAATGTAGGAAGGTGTGGGTGGTGTGGACTACCTCTCCTGGATGGTAGTTGAACCCGCGCAGTAACTTTACATGAAAGGATGGTCATTTTGCACTACTGCAGTTAAACGTCTTCCGGGATGGTCTTTGGTCCACGGCCCTCTTACGTGCACCCCTGTGCTCCCCCCCCCCCCCTTTTTTTTTTTTTTTTAAATCTCTCACTTCTCTTTTCCCCTTTTTTCTCTCCTTCTTCCCTGTCCCCCCCCCTCTTTTTTGTTTTTTTTTAATTTCTTTTTCTATTTATCTGAATGTTTATAGTATTGTGATACAGGGATATTGTGGCTCGGTGTAGGTGGTGGTGGTCATGACAATACTGCAATGAATATGTAGCCTTAGGTATAGCTTCCAGAGGAGCTTGCCTTGCCTTGGATTAGAAGTGACCTTTAAGTAGCACATGCTCCCCATGGGGTAGACATAGTTGTGTTTCGATAGTAGTTTTTGGTCTGAACTCCTACTGGTGAGGAATTTTTTGGTAGACCCTACTATCAATTAGTTGATGGTTGTAGTTGTTAGGTTTGGGGGGAGGGGGAAGGGCAATGTATTCGACTACAAAGCATAAGGCTGGATCGGTGGACTAGACGTCATAATGGGGTTTGGAAACAAATTCGACTTCAATTCATTTTAAATGGTGTAACATGATGCCTGAGCAGGTGACGATGCTGACTTGGAATGTGAGGGGGCAGAATGATGGAGTGAAGGACAGGGCGGTGATAGAATACGCAAAAACCTTTCCATCTTCAATAGTGTGTTTGCAAGAGACTCATTTGACTAAAGACAGGACCCATTTGTTGAATGCAAGGTGGATTAGACACAGTTTTCATGCCACTTATTCAAACTGTTCCAGAGGGGTCAGTTTACTGGTGCATCGCAACGTACCCTTTGTGTGTCAGTCTGTCAATATAGATGTAGACGTGAGGTATATTTGCCTTCTGGCACAGTTGGCAGGGGTGACATATGTCATAGTGGTTTACATTCCTCCTCCGTATTCGGGACCGGTTCTTCAAGACGCTCTTCATTTTGGCTCTCTCCCAAGAATAGATTTGGCCCTGGGTAATGCGCGAATGGCAAATTCAGTACATTTGGTGGAGAATTTGCCCCGTAGTATTTCAGACCATACCCCACTTCGGTTAGTGATACGGTTGGGGGGGTGAGGGAGGGGTTCCTATTCCCTGGAGATTTAATCCGTTTTGGCTTACCATATTCTCTGGGAGCAGTAAGGTCCCTAATCTACTTGAGAAATTTTTCTGTCATAATCGGGGGTCGTCCTCGAGGGCTATAGTGTGGGACACTATGAAGGCGTTTCTCAGGGGAATCCTTATTAATGAAGTGAATGGGATCAAAAACACTTCTAGATAGCTTGGGAACATACTGGGGAGGGAGGCCCAGGAGGCAGAATCAACTTATGGCGACCCTTAGGGCGACCCCCTAGGAGGGAGGACATACAAACTTTTTTTCTGCAGGGAAAAATGCCTGCTCTTTCGCATGACAATGTGTAGGCATTAGATGCCCCATTTAATCTAGAGGAAATGGAGCATGCTTTGTCATCAATGTCTAACAATAAGTCCCTGGGCATGGATGGCTTGCCAGTTGAGGTCATTAAGTCCTATAGTTCTATATTACTGCCCCAGTTGTTGGAAGTATTTAACGAGGCACTGGAGAATGGGAGGCTGCCGCCTTCCATTAATGAAGCCCTCATTGTGGTAATTCCCAAACCGGATAAAGACCCCGGCTTGCAGAATCCTACCGTCCGATATTCCTCCTCCCTGTGGATATTAAAATTTTGGCAAAGCTCCTTGCTAACAGACTAGCATGAGTTATATTTTCCGTTATACATCCTGACTAAACAGGCTTTATGCCAAATAAATCTACGGCCTTTAATATCAGACGTCTCTATCTGAATTTGCAACTACCCGTGGAAGGAGATCAGTTTAAAGTGGTAGTCTCTTTAGATACCGCTAAAGCATTTGATAGCGTCGAATGGAACTTTTTGTGGATGATATTAACTCATATGGGCTTTGGCGAGAAATTCATCTCATGGGGAAACTGCTATATGCAGCTCCCAGTGCCAGGGTAAAGGTTAATGGATTGCTGTTAGAGGGGTTTTCATTGGCTAAGGGGACTAGGCAGGGGTTTCCATTGTCCCCATTGCTGTTTGCCATTGCCATTGAGCCACTCGCTGCGGCCTTGAGAGCATCAAGTGGTGTGAAAGGCTTCCGGCACAGTAACTTAAAGGCCCAGTCACACTAAACAACTTACCAGCGATCCCAACAACGATACAACCTGATAGGGATCGCTGGTAAGTTGCTAGGAGGTCGCTGGTGAGATGTCACACTAAGCGACGCTCCAGCGATCCCACCAATAACCTGACCTGGCAGGGATTGCTGGAGCGTCGCTACACGCGTTGCTGGTGAGCTGTCACACAGGCAGATCTCACCAGCAACCAGTGAGCAGCCCCCAGCCAGCAGCGCCGCGTGGAAGCGATGCTGCACTTGTAACTAAGGTAAATATCGGGTAACCAACCCGATATTTACCTTGGTTACCAGCGCACACCGCTTAGCGCTGTGTCGCTGCACACCTAGCAACAGTATGTGAAGATGTAATTTACCCTCTCACTGTATATGCTGTGATACTATGTCATGATATGTATATTTCCCTGGTTGTATTAGTTGTAATTCATGTATTTTCTTGGGGGAGCTACTGGTCTCAATGTGTCTCTCTCATACAATTGTAGTCTTGGCATCTAATGTGATTATGTAAATAGCCTGTCCTCTTCTTTCCAGAGTTGTGTATCTAATCTGTAATTGCATTGGCCAGTGAAGGAATAGTCATTGTTCTTTACAGCAGGGGATCCCTTCATCTACTGTGGCTGGCAGACATATTGGAGCCCTGTGATGGACCAAACCATTGATGATAGGATGTGTGACCCCTACCCCCTGAACAAACATGGTGGGCTGGTCAAGCAGCACAGACAATGCATTTCCCTTTTTGTAACTTCAGAGTGAGCTGAAACTTGAAGAGAGCAGGAGCCCCAGCCTGGGTAGCTGTGGACACGGACAGAGCTAGGCCTGTGTGGCGGCCCGTGGGATTGCGTGGAACTCTTTGGACTACTGTAAGGACGATTGCTTTGTTATCCGGTCTGAGGATTGTCGGGAAGGGCCCCCGAATCTGTTTTACGTGGACTTATCGTGTGCTGTTCCAGTGTTCTTGTGAATAAACCTGTTGGATCGTCCCTCGGCCTCGTCCATCCTTTGCTCTCTTGTACACTCCCGTCACACAGTACACATCGGGTTAATTACCCGATGTGTACTCTGCCACGTGTGCAGGCAGCAGGAGCCGGCTTCTGCGGACTGGGAACCACGGTAAACATCGGGTAACCAAGAAGCCCTTACCTTGGTTACCCGATATTTACCTTCGTTACCAGCGTCCGCCGCTCTCAGCTGTCAGTGCCGGCTCCTGTTCTCTGCACTCCTAGCCACAGTACACATCGGGTTAATTACCCGATGTGTACTGTGGCTACGTGTGCAGAGAGCAGGGAGCCGGCACTGACAGCTGAGAGCGGGTAACCATCGGGTAACCAAGGTAAGGGCTTCTTGGTTACCCGATGTTTACCGTGGTTACCAGCGTCCGCAGAAGCCGGCTCCTGTTGCCTGCACATTTAATTGTTGCTCTCCCGCTGTGAAGCACACATTGCTGTGTGTGACAGCAACAGAGCAACAACTAAAAAATGGCCCAGGACATTCAGCAACAACCAACGACCTCACAGCAGGGGCCAGGTTGTTGCTGGATGTCACACACCGCAACATCGCTAGCAACATCGCTGCTACGTCACAAAAGTTGTTCCTTAGCAGCGATGTTGCTAGCGATGTTGCTTAGTGTGACGTGGCCTTAACAGAGAAAGTTGCTCTTTATGCAGACGACATGCTTCTGTTCCTAGATGATAGGCCAAACTCCCTCAAGGAAGCTATAGGTGTTATCGACCAATTTGTTACACTGTCGGGCTTAACAATTAATTGGGACAAATCAGCTTTGATGGCATTAGGGCCTGTCCCCCCTGCCCCGGAGAATCTGGTAGGGCAGCTGAAGCTCTCTTCTCTTTAAATACCTGGGCGTTTGGATTAGTGAGAAGGTGACAGACTTTAAGAAACTAAACATCACTCCTCTGCTAAGTAGATTTCAGCAGAAAACCAAAACCTGGTGTAAACTCCCTCTATCGGTAGTTTGTAGGGCTAATTTGTCAAAAATGATTCTGATGCTGCAGGCACTATACCTGTTACATAATTCACCAGTCTGGCTACCCCAACATATCTTTCATAAAATTAACAGTATTTTCAGAGAGTTGATCTGGAAAAGGGGAATTGCATGGATAAAATTGCAACACTACAAAAACCTAAAATGAATGGGGGGGCTGGCAGTTCCGGACCCGTTTTTCTATTATCTGGCAGCTCAACTGCAATATTTCAAGAATTGGGAGGTGGAGGGTGTGGGATCTTCGCCGTCAATAGTGGCAATGCTGCGTCATGTTTTGGGGAGGAGGGACTTATCTGCGGAGTTAGATTCGGGTTTTTTTCTGAAAATATCTCTTTTGGAGCATCATACCTTGAGGGCGATGGGGAAGACCTGGAAAAAAGTAAAAGATGTACTGAAGGTGGGAGCAGTCACCAAATACTTATGAGGAAACCCGAATCTCCATGAACTTGACAAACTATGTGGGTTTGATTTATGGCAGCGCAAGGGGATCAAGAAGATGCAGCAATTGTTTGAAGAGGGGCGGATAAAGACGTTTGAAGTGCTTAGGAGGGAATTTGATATCCCGAATAGCAGGTTCTTCCAATACCTTCAGGTTCGGCATGCATGCAAGGTGCAGTCTGTATCTGTGGGGTTGTCACCAGTGTACCCGACGCTGTTACTGGATATTTCAGTGGCGGCTGGGGACACTAAGGGTGCGATCTCCTGGTACTACATGTACTTCCAGGGTGCCAATTTTAGGGAGGTAACCTGTTGTCTTAGAAATATTTCCCAGGTCTCTCTGCCACCTATCTCTGAGGGGATGGGGGAGGAGATACTGCAAAATATTCCACTGTTGTCTGTAAGCGAGTCACATAGGCTATCACAAATTTTTTTAGTACATAGGTTATACTGGATGCCAGCATTTTTATTCAAAATAGGTGCTAGCCCCAACTCATGTTGTTGGAAATGTGGAGCTTCGGACGATGATTTGATTCATCTTATGTGGAACTGCCCACGTTTGAGAAGATACTGGAAGGGAGTGCTTGACCTGATTGATTCTGTGTATGACTGTCATACTGATCGTGGACCTCTGACGTGTTCTTGGATACACGGGGGAACTCTCTATTCTGGAGAGCCATAAGACTGCTATCGCGCGTATATTATATCAGGCAAGGAAGGTCATAGCATTATACTGGAAAAATAGGAAGGTTCCCGACACTAAAGAGTTAGATGATAAGGTAAATTATGTCCTCCGGCTGGAGAAGTATGTTTATCAGAAGAGAAGGGCATACAAAAAATTCGAGGATCTGTGGGTCCCGTGGCTTGATACTCCAAATTTGGCTCCGGTGACGCTGACCTGGGCTAGAGCCCTGGGGGTGAATTAGGTTTTGCTTAGACGCTTGGGAAGGAGCCATGGTGTCAGGTTGAATTGCAGGTGTTTTAGATAGATCAGTGACCAGTCCCCCACTCAGAGTACCTATGCCTTACTCTGTTTATGAATATAAATGTACAGAAGAATATACAGTGTATTGAGTCAAATAAGGGATTTTGTTTGGGGGGGGAGAGCGATGGGTTTGCATACTTGTATCAATGCGTTGTTTTTCTTCTATTAAACAAAAATGTTAATTAAAAAATGTTTGATTTAAAAAAAAAACAAAACCTAGTGGGGCAGAAAATCAGCACAAGCAGTGTTTACATGTAGAATCTCCTCTTCTTCAGCATTCCCAGATGCCGTATTAGATGCTTCAAAAGGAATGAGTACAGATGCCAAAAAAGCTTTGATTGAAGAGCACGCCATGATTTTGAAGCAGACATACTGGTGAGATTCTACTGTACATTGTGTTGATAATGTCTTGCAAATAAAATGTAAAATCAATCTAATATCCAGATATAATTTCATGTAATTTCTGAATTGCCTTAGACATATATTAGATTATTTAGGGTGGTATTGCTCACTGAGCCAGACAGTCTATAGACATCAGACTGATTAACTGTAGAAAGTTATCCATGAGATTTGTGCAGCTGGTGCTTGTGTAATGAGCGCACGGCTTTCTTATTTGCATACTTCCCAGGGGGCGTTGCTCTAGAATCACTGCGTTGAGAAACACATGATGGTGTCTCCGCAGTGGATATGTTGATCTCCCTAAGGTCAACAATGCTTGCTTAAGTAGTCTTTTACTAGGCATTGCCCCCACTAGCCAGATTCCTACTCCACACTGATGAGGGGCAAATACCCCGAAACGGCTGTCTGTGGATGGATACCATGTTTGGTATAGGTGGTCTCCTTGACTGCAGACTGCCCTTCCCGTGGTTGTTCCTTCCCGGTGAAAGACCTGGCTAGTTTCCTGGCAGCGTTGAGAAACACGTGATGGTGTCTCCGCGGCTTTCTTATTTGCATACTTCCCAGGGGGCGTTGCTCTAGAATCACTGCGTTGAGAAACACGTGATGGTGTCTCCGCAGTGGATATGTTGATCTCCCTAAGGTCAACAATGCTTGCTTAAGTAGTCTATAGACATCAGACTGATTAACTGTAGCAAGTTATCCATGAGGTTTGTGCAGCTGGTGCTTGTGTAATGAGCGCACAGATCATTGCTTAGAACAGGAATTCCCACTTTTTTCTGGTTTAAAGTACATACTATACAATTGATTAAACTTGAGCACACACAACACATAAGGGGATATTAGCACCTGATACAATTATAGCGTAATGAAAGCATGACCTTAATGTATGATAGGTGCCAAGTCCTCTTTCAGGATTCCAAACGCACACATACACTGGAGTCAAGCCGTACCCATTACATGGGGAATTCCAGAGATGGCTGCTGTTAGGTTGACCAATAGGTCACAACAGTTGCCAGCGATGACCAAATGCGGAGGGAGTCCCGGGGCCCCCCTCAGCTTCCCTCAGCCCCAATGAGATACAGACAGACGCTGATATCCACACAGAAGGCAAGGGCTGTGTGCTCCAAAGAAGACTAATTTATTTTCACACAGACAGGGTTTATCAAACTAATAGGGGCGTAACTGTGTCGTGTACAAAGGCATTGGTTTCGTTTCTCGTCATAAACATAAGTTTCCATTTCTCAGTAAACGCATAAATGAGTTTCGGTTCCTGGCGTAAGCGTAAAACACAACTCTTATTGTCTTAAACCGGGCTGCAGGTCTTATCGCTCTGTTTTTGGGTCTCGGCGTCTAGAATTCTGGAATGCGCTCTCAGAATCTGTTACGTAAACAAGTCTGGTCGTGCTCTTTGCAAAGGAGAAAGAATTTCTATGATTTTTCTAACCATTAAAAAAAGATACCTCTTTCCTCACACTGCCATTCGTACTTGTCCCTGAGTTACATACACTTGTATGTTTAGTGATGCGCCCACGGGGTCAGAGGGCCGCAGTTCTTCTCCTGGGTCGCAGCGGTGGCCTTGCCCGGTTCCGTGACCCCGGCAGTGTCAATAAAGATGAAGATAATGGGAGTAGTTGTTAGTGACGCCACCTGTGGTTTGCGGCCAGTATTAGCCGCCGCTGCGGGAAGGCTCTCTGCTGGGGCGGATGGTGATGCAGCTTGGTTGTTGCATCTCTCCACAGGCAGAGCTGGGCCCCAGGGAGGATGTCGGTGGAAGTAGTTGTCTATGGCGCAGGAGCGCGATCTTGAGAGCGTCGGCAGTAATGGGACGACACAGAGGGTGCAGTACAAGTTCTTTACTTACTGGAAGCACACTGCCATTGGAGTACCAGGCTGAGCTGTGGTAGACTTCAGCCGATCCCAGATACTTCAGAGGTCGAGGCCGGTGTTTCCTTCTGTGCGTCACCTTTCGACTGTTTCCCTCCACCCCAGCTCCTGGGCCATGGAATGGGTCATGGGTGCTTTCTGCACTCCCTGCGAACCCTTGGATCCCCCTTCTTTCCTAAGAACCCGGGTTGAGCTTCCAGCTTCAGACTATGGGCCCGAACTGTCCACGTCTTTGCCTATCTCCTCCTGAGTGCGACCTAGCGCTTGCTGCGCCCGGAGCTAACTTTTGACTTACTTGTGTGTGAGATGGCTCCTCAAGTCTGTACTCACTCCTGGTCCTAGGACAAATTCCTCCAGCCGCCCGTCCCCAGGACCACTCTCCTGCAGCTCTGCTTCCTTCTGCCTCCTCAGACTGTCTGCGTGTGTGTCTGCTGACTTGCCACTTCCCTCTCTCTCTGCTGCTCGCCTTTCCCCCCCAGGTTCCTGAGCAGAAGGTCCACTGCATTAGTGATATTAGTGATGGCCATCCTTCCAATGTCTCTACCCTAGCCCAGTCCCAGTGAGAGGGCAACTGTGTATGGTGGTGAATTGTGGTGGTTGTATACCGGTGATGACCTCCTCTGCATCCGAGATGAATACTGCACCTCGTGTGAGGTGCAGTACCCAGTAGCGCCTGAAGCCGCAGGGGCGCCACATTTAGTGCATTAAGAAACATTACTATATATAAGAAAATGGTATAAATTTTCATTAGTGTTTGTCACTCTTAATTCCTCCTCGGCCTCTTTTTTTTCTTAGTGAATTACCAAACTATGATCTGGTTATTCCTGCCCTCTTGAAGCATGGAATTAAAGAGCTTCCTCAGCACTGTAAGCTTACTCCAGGTAATCATTCTTATTTTTGAGAATATTCTTTTGCAATTTCCTTTTTTTCATTGAGAACTTATTAAATCTCCTCTTTCTTCCTTAAGGGGTGCCTTTAAAGCCCATGTTGGCACATCCTACAAAGGGTGTTGGTGAAGTCTTGAAAAGGTTTGAAGAAGCTGCTTTTACCTGCGAATATAAGTACGATGGAGAGCGTGCCCAGGTATCCATATTATCAGCTAAAAAAATGTAGCAATATGTTAGCCTACATTCACGCATGTTTATCTCATCAGTGTGCTGTAAAATGGACCGTACACGGATCCATAGTCTAATGGGACACATACATGTTAAAATCACTAAAGGGAAAAATCCAACATCCACCTCCAAGTGTATAAAACTAATTCTTTATTCAGATTCCATTAAAAACAGGGGGAGATGTGAGTCACATCCAAAACATTAAGATCCTTTCGCACCCGTAATATTGATGGTACGCGTTTCGAGCTACTCGCTCTTAGTCCAAGTCCATACTAGTTTAGACATAAAGTGAAACTTTAAAGGGAAAAAGGAAAAGTAGGAGAAACAGACGGAGGAGAAACAGACGGAGGAAATGACATCACACAGAATAAAAAAGTCAGACCTATGTGAAGACAATATGCGCATATAAAACAATACGGGACTATTATGATCAAATTGTAAAAAAACAGAGCATTAATACATGGGTCATATGGGAGATCCAAAATCATGGAAGATGATATATATGAAACAAACAAAATGAATACAGATCCATACATCGAATAATTACACAGAACCGTCTCTTTCCCAAATAATCGTAGCCATCAGGACACACCGACACACACCCCCCCCCACCCCCCGGTGAAAGGCATGTGTTGATGTGCACACATGGCACAAATAATAGCTGCATCCAAGAGAGAAGCGGCTCAGCACAACCATTATACAATATTGATGCCAAAGACCCATAATCAGAAGGATGGATCTTCAATCAAATGTGTCTCACTTTATATATACATAATGGAAACCAGTAAAACCATGTCAGGCACATAACCGTAGGTAAAACTATCTTACCACATCCAAAACACATATACAGATGGCATAAAAACAAAAAAATATATATATTTTAATATATGTTTTTCAATATATGTTTTTTAATTCATCCCTCAGATTCATGCCTAACGGTGCTCTGGTTTCCATTATGAACATCCATTTTGCTTCTTTTTTGCGCATAATTTTTATAATATCACCACCTCTAGGTGGCAGTGTAATTTTTTCAATGGCATTAACCAAACAACTATCTGTATTGCCACCATGGAATGATATGAAATGCTGTGACGCTCCCGAGGGGCTCCTGCTACTTCTATTGCAGGCATCATACAGGTGTTCCGAGATTCTCCGTCTTAGACTATGGCAAGTACTACCTATGTATTGAATGTTGCACTTAGTGCATGTAATGAGATAAATAACGTGGGTTGTCCCACAATTAATGAATGAATTTATATTATATTCTCTCTTCGTAGTACTAGATAGGAATTTTTTTACATTGCGCATGTATTTACATAAACCACATGCCCTCTGTCCACACCTGTACAAGCCTGCAACAGACAACCAGTTCTGAGAGTTTTTATTGAGATTTTTGTTGCAGTTAGTATGATCACTGGGAGACACAACTGATGCAATAGTATAATTTCGTTTTGGAACAAATCTCACTCCCTTTTCTAAAATGTTTTTAATAACATCATCTCTACTCAGAATAGGGAGATATCTTTTCAGAATATTTACAACGGAATGGAAGTCAGTGCTGAACTTTAGTAGAAAAAACAGTCGGTGACTGTTCACACATGGAATCTCCAGATATTGGTTTCTATCCTTCAAATCAGCGCGGATTCTAGCTTTAGAAATAATTTCCTCAGAAAAACCTCGGCAGAGAAATCTCTTTTTGATAATAGCACATTCCTGTTCATATAATTCCTCCGATGAACAGCACCTTCTCGCACGAATGAACTCCCCAATGGGGATATTGTTCACAACATGCCGAGGATGGCAGCTGTTAGTATGGAGTAACGAGTTCCCCGCCGTCGGTTTCCTCAACAAACTACAGGTCACAGATTTAGACTCAACATCAGAAGAAAAAACCACATCCAAAAAAGTTATTTGTTTTCTTTGGTATTCATAAGTGAATTTAAGATTATAAGATTATTGTTCATGTATGATACAAAATCAGAAGCAATATCCTCCTCCCCCTTTCACACAACAATCACATCATCTATATAACGTAGGAAAATCACAATATTGTGTGAAAATGGATTATCAGCACTGAAGACAAAACCCTCCTCCCACCATGACAAAAATATGTTTGCCAAGGAGGGGGAGAATTTTGCTCCCATTGCACAACCTTGTGTCTGGATATAGTGGCCACTCATAAAAGTAAAAAAATTATTTTTTAACAAAAAATGTGTTACCTCCAGAATAAAATTCTGAAGGTCAGGTGAGTAGCCACTATATCTAGACATGTGGTGCTTCAGAGCTAAAAGAGCCAGTTCATGGGGAATAGACGTATACAGGCTGGTGATATCACACGTTAGCCAACTGAATTCTTTATCACATGTAAATTCCGAAAAGATACTGAAAATATGTTTCGTGTCCCGAACATAACTCGGTGAAATTTGTGCCAGTGGCTGTAATCGCAGATCCAGCCACTCTGACAGCCGCTCATTCATGGAGCCAATCCCAGACACGATGGGTCTAAATTCCGGGGGAAAGCGGTTCTTGTGCGTTTTTGGTAATGCATGAAACAGAGACACTGCTGGAAAAGGTGGATTCAAATATTCACTCTGTTTAGCTGAAATAACCCCCAGATGTACACACTCAGTCCATGGTGGCAATACGGATAGTTGTTTGGTTAATGCCATTGAAAAAATTACGCTGCCACCTAGTAGTTTATAATATCACCTGGTGGTGATATAAAAATTATGCGCAAAAAAGAAGCAAAATGGATGTTCATAATAGAAACCAGAGCACCATTAGGCATGAATCTGAGGGATGAATTAAAAAACATATATTGAAAAAACATATATTAAAATATAATTTTTTTTTTTTTTTTTTTTGTTCTTATGCTATCTGTATATGTGTTTTGGATGTAGTAAGATAGTTTTACCTACGGTTACGTGCCTGACATGGTTTTACTGGTTTCCATTATGTATATATAAAGTGAGACACATTTGATTGAAGATCCATCCTTCTGATTATGGGTCTTTGGCATCAATATTGTATAATGGTTGTGCTGAGCCGCTTCTCTCTTGGATGCAGCTATTATTTGTGCCATGTGTGCACATCAACACATGCCTTTCACCGGGGGGTGGGGGGGGGTGTGTGTCGGTGTGTCCTGATGGCTACGATTATTTGGGAAAGAGACGGTTCTGTGTAATTATTCGATGTATGGATCTGTATTCATTTTGTTTGTTTCATATATATCATCTTCCATGATTTTGGATCTCCCATATGACCCATGTATTAATGCTCTGTTTTTCTACAATTTGATCATAATAGTCCCGTATTGTTTTATATGCGCATATTGTCTTCACATAGGTCTGACTTTTTTTTTTATTCTGTGTGATGTCATTTCCTCCGTCTGTTTCTCCTCCTTTTCCTCTTTTTCCCTTTAAAGTTTCACTTTGTCTAAACTAGTATGGACTTGGACTAAGAGCGAGTAGCTCGAAACGCGTACCATCAATATTACGGGTCCTAGAGGATCTTAATGTTTTGGATGTGACTCACATCTCCCCCTGTTTTTAATGGACTCTGAATAAAGAATTCATTTTATACACTTGGACGTGGATGCTGGATTTTTCCCTTTCCTGGAGCTTCCTGGCTTGGCCGGCCTTTCCATCCGTGCACCTGTCCCTCATTGGAGTCTCCTCAGACCTGGGCGAGCTGATTTCTCTTTTTTCTCTACATGTTAAAATCAGGGTATGTCTTATTGTTCCTTTTTCGAATTAGAATTTACTTACTCATGTCTGAGGATCTGTAATAAGTAAATGAAAATCTGAAGACATCCTTTTTCTATCAATTTGATTGGAAAAATGTACGGGTTAACTACCTTAATTTTTTTTTAAACTGAAGAGAAAAAATCCCTGAATGTGGATGACACAAGAGCATATGTCAGTCTGTTTTTGATGAATGTAAAGACTTAAATGGATGCGTGGAAGTGGCCTTAGGCAAGTGGATAAACATTTCAGAGCAGCGAAATACAAATATACAAATATAAATTCTGTGTATAACTCTCCTCTTCATAGATACATATACTGGAGAATGGTGAAGTTCATGTCTATAGCAGGAACCAAGAAAATAATACTACAAAATATCCAGATATAATTGGCCGGATTCCACAGGTAATCGGTTTCATCCCACTTGCGCCTTTCCATCTTTCTGACCTGGTTTTCATTTGCCTTGTTCTCCTGTAGTATTTATAGTTGGCCACAGCTATGAAATTAAGGGTACTTTCACACTGGCGTACAAAAAAAATTGGTCCCATTCTCATCCAGAGAAGTGGTACGAGTGAAATCAATTTGATATTCCATATGTCATGCGACTGTGCAGTTTTTTCCCTTCACCTATCATCTGTACGTCATAAGTATGAGGTTTGTTTTTTTCCTCTGCAACTCTGAATTCTATAATAATTTACAGGACCATTTACAGTGATCTTTGCTAAAGAAGGGTAAAGTATCCTTAAAAAACGGACGCCCCAAGGTCCTGCATGTGGCATCCGATTATTTTTTTTTTCTTGCACCCATTGACAAGTCGTGTCCGATTGACAATTGCAGTAGCATCTTTGTTTCTCAGTCTGCTTTGATCTGAGGAAAAACTTGCAGATCTGCTCTGTCTAATTGACTAACATGGGTCCAAGTGCAATGCGCAATTTTTTTTTTTTTTCTTTCTCTCACATTGCACTTGTCCGTTTTTTACACTAAGGGGAGAGAACCCTAATTCTGTTTGAATCTGCCTGGAATTCTAAGGAAAAATAAAATGAGTCCTCAGTGGTGTATGCCATTCGGGCCCTCTGAAGGATTCAGCCTTTTTCTTTTCTGTTCTGATGTAAATATGCTTACATATCTATTGTGGGAATGCAAGATTTGTGTGTCTATATCTGAAAATGTGACACGTTATTTGCAATTTAGTCTATCTAAACTTTTGCCCAAAAAAAATCGTTTTCCCTTCTGAGCTCTGCCACTTGCCCAAATCGTTTCAAACCACATATAGGATATTGCCGTTTTCATTAGACGTTGCACAACAATTTCTGGGGTCCATTTTCTACTTGTGAAAAATACAAGAATTTACATCATAGCAATATTTTTACATTCCACTTTAAGCCTTCAGTTGCTTCACAGGAATTGATACTTTGTAAACTCCATTAATGCTGTTTTCAATTCTTTGAGGGGTGCAGTTTGTAACTTGGGGTCTTGTTTTGGAGTTTACTGATCTATTCGCCATAGTCAAATTAAAAGTGAAGTGGTCCATAAAAAAGAGTTTTTGTAAATTTTGTTGAAAAAGTGAAAAGTTGCTGTTAACTCTTTTTAACCTTCTAACACCATTGCAAAATATAAGGTTGTTTCGGAAATGTTGCTGACGTAAAGTGGACACATGGTAAATGTTACTTATTAAAAATGTTGAGCAGTCTGGTTAAAGTCTGCAATTCCTCTGTGTGACGGTAGATTTCTGAGTCCTTGCGGTGTGTGCATGGTCAGACTCTCCAGTGTTGCTGGTGAGAGCGATCACATGCTGACTAAATGTATTGAGTGAGACTAAGCACATCTACTTGGAATGTGGCTGGAAGTATAAACCTCCCGCAACAATGAAGAATCCATAAATTGACTGCAGAATCACTACAAGACCGGACAACAGCTTTATATTGTTTTAAAGGGAATCTGTCACCACTTTTTTGGACTATAAGCTGCGGCCACCACCACGAGGCTCTTATATACAGCATTCTAACATGCTATAAATAAGAGCCCAGGCCGCTGTGACAACATAAAAAACACTTTAGAATACTTACCCAACGGTCGCGCTGCGGTGGAATAGGGCCAAATGGGCGTCTGTTGTCCGGTGCCGGAGCTGCCTGTTTTGGCCATCTTTGTTCTCCTTCTTCTCTAAACGCGGTGCATGACGGGTCCGACGTCATCCCCACTCGCCGGCATTCCGGTCCTGAGCAGGCGCACTTGGATCTGCCCTGAGCAGGGCAGATCAAAGTATGTAGTGCGAATGCGCAGGACCGGCGAGTGTGTATGACGTAGCTGGGTCATGCACACAGGCTTCAGAAAGACGACGAAGATGGCTGAAAGGGGAGGCACCCGCACCGGACAATGGAGACGCCCATTAGGCCCTATTCCACCGCAGAGCGACCGTTGGGTAAGTATTATAAAGTGTTTTTTTATGTTATTACAGCGGCCTGGGTTCTTATATACAGCATGTTAGAATCTATATATATAATTGCCTTATTTTGTCTGTCTGTCTGTCTGTCTTGCTCCAAAATTGTGTCCTTACCGTGACATGTCCTTACGGTGACAAACAGCGGATTGGCCGCTGGCCTCGCCATGGCCCCGCCCCCCGCACGGATTGGCCGCTCGGCTTCACGGATTGGCCGCTCGCCTCGCCTTGGCTCCGCCCCCCGCACAGATTGGCCGCTCGCCCAGGCTCCGCCCCCTACACGGAATGGCCTCTCGCCCCGAGGTGAGTGCATCAAGGTCCTGCAGCGGCGGACACACACACACACACACACACACACACACACACACACATCAGATCACATTCACTCTCACAAACACATCAGATCGCATCCACGTCCTGCAGCGGCGGAACACACACACACGCACACACATAAGAACAGACACACACATCAGATCACACTCACTCTCACACACACCTCACACACACATCAGATCGCATCCACATACTTACAACATCCCGTGATATCGCTTGCTTCTCGGCGGCGATCCTGTGCGTGCAGTGATCTTCCAGGACCTGCCGGAGGATCACTTGGCCGGAAGCATGTGGTATCTCCGGATGTTGTGATTGTGTCAGCGCGTATGTGCGATATCGTCAGTGTGTGTGTGTGAGTGTATGCGATCGGATGTGCGTGAGTGTGTTCTGATGTGTGAGTGTGTGTGTGTGAGTGTATGCGATCGGATCTGTGAGTGTCGGCAGAGGAGCATGGCGTGCAGCACAGCTGCTGGGACCGCACACCGGTGGGCACAGGGAGAAGTGGGGTGTGTGTGTGAGTGTATGCGATCAGATGTGTGCGTGTTTACTGTCTGATGTGTGACTGTGGAGCACGATGGGGGGTGCACAACATGGGGGATGGAGCACGATGGGGGGTGCGCAGCATGGGGGATGGAGCACGATGGGGAGTGCGCAGCATGGGGGATGGAGCACGATGGGGAGTGCGCAGCATGGGGGATGGAGCACGATGGGGAGTGCGCAGCATGGGGGATGGAGCACGATTGGGAGTGTGCAGCATGGGGGATGGAGCACGATGGGGGGTGCGCAGCATGGGGAATGGAGCACGATTGGAGGTGCGCAGCATGGGGGATGGAGCACGATGGGGAGTGCGCAGCATGGGGGATGGAGCACGTTTGGGAGTGCGCAGCATGGGGGATGGAGCACGATGGGGAATGCGCAGCATGGGAGATGGAGCACGTTTGGGAGTGCGCAGCATGGGGGATGGAGCACGATGGGGAGTACGCAGCACGGGGGATGGAGCACAATGGGGAGTGGGGATGGAGCACGATGGGGGGTGCGCAGCATGGGGGATGGAGCACGATGGGGGGTGCACACCTCCCCCCAAAACACACACACACACACACACACACACTGCCACACACGCACTGCACAACACACCGCACACACACTAAGAAACACTGCCCTACACAGACACCCACACACACAGATAACGCCGCAGATGTGTGCGTGTTTACTGTCTGATGTGTGACTGTGGAGCACGATGGGGGTGCACAACATGGGGGATGGAGCACGATGGGGGGTGCGCAGCATGGGGGATGGAGCACGATGGGGAGTGCGCAGCATGGGGGATGGAGCACGATGGGGAGTGCGCAGCATGGGGGATGGAGCACGATGGGGGGTGCGCAGCATGGGGGATGGAGCACGATGGGGGGTGCGCAGCATGGGGGATGGAGCACGATTGGGAGTGTGCAGCATGGGGGATGGAGCACGATTGGAGGTGCGCAGCATGGGGGATGGAGCACTGGGAAACACTGCCCTACACAGACACCCACACACACAGACAACGCCGCAGATGTGTGCGTGTTTACTGTCTGATGTGTGACTGTGGAGCACGATGGGGGGTGCACAACATGGCGGATGGAGCACGATGGGGAGTGCGCAGCATGGGGGATGGAGCACGTTTGGGAGTGCGCAGCATGGGGGATGGAGCACGATGGGGAATGCGCAGCATGGGGGATGGAGCACAATGGGGAGTGCGCAGCATGGGGGATGGAGCACAATGGTGGGTGTGCAGCATGGGGGATGGAGCACGATGGGGAGGTGCGCAGCATGGGGGATGGAGCACGTTTGGGAGTGCGCAGCTTGGGGGATGGAGCACGATGGGGAGTGCGCAGCATGGGGGATGGAGCACGTTTGGGAGTGCGCAGCATCGGGGATGGAGCACGATGGGGAGTACGCAGCATGGGGGATGGAGCACAATGGGGAGTGGGGATGGAGCACGATGGGGGGTGCGCAGCATGGGGGGTGCGCAGCATGGGGGATGGAGCACGATGGGGGGTGCGCAGCATGGGGGATGGAGCACGATGGGGGGTGCACACCTCCCCCCAAAACACACACACACACACACACACTGCCACACACGCACTGCACAACACACCACACACACACTGGGAAACACAAACACTGCCCTACACAGACACCCACACACACAGACAACGCCGCACACACAAAACACCACCTTCTAGTGCTGTATATAAGAGCCCGATGGTGGAGGCCACAGCTTATAGTCCAAAAAAGTAGTGACAGGTTCCCTTTAATGGCACATTTCAGATTTTCAAATTTTTGTCATAATTTAACTCAAGTTGGATCAATCTAAATTTACCACTAACTTAACCCCTTCCCGACATGGCAAGTTTCTGATTTTGCTATTCCATTTTTTTTTCTACACTTTTTCAAAGAGGCATATCATTTTTATTTTTCTGTTCACATAGCCGTTTGAGGTTTATTTGTTTTTTTTCTTTTTTTTATGGGATGGCTTTTAATTTTGAATACCATCTGTTTTATCATGTTATGCACTGGAAAATGGGTGAAAAAATCCATGTGCAGCAAAGTAGTGAAAAAGCACAAACCTGCAGCTGTTTCCCAAGCAATAACTGCTCTACAAAGTACAACAAAATCACGCTATTTTACTGCAATTTATGCATGGAAATTGCGCCAAAGCATTGACATCAATGTTCTTCCATATGTTAAAGAATGCTCTGTGAAACCAGCACAAATCACCCATTGGCCACACTGCTTGACAAGTGGAATGAGGCTTTGATGCCGATATACGGTTTAATTTTCATCAAATGTGGTACAGGCTTTTCGCATTAATATCTCCCGCTGGGTCTCGTCTATGCCAAAGGACCATGCTCTTGAAGTCTTCTGGTTTGATGCAGCTTTAGACTTTTTAGGTAATCAGTTACTGATGAACAATTAAACAATGACATTTGATTATGCGTTGGCATTATTTAACAAAACCTAGGCCATAATGCAGCATCAGTGTGTAAAACATGAAAATAAAGCCTAAGGTTATGTGCGCACGTGTGCGCTCTGCACTGCATCTAAAAGGTGTGCTTCAGAGCGCAGCTGAAAAGCTCCGTTCTGAAGCGCATGGTGCCGGCAGAGAACGTGCGCTCTGCATGCAGCTCCTGCCATAGACAGAGCAGGGGCTGCCGGCAAAGCGCACGGAAGAAGTGACATGTCACTTCTTAGAACGCGCGCTTCAGGCAGCAGCCGAAGCGCTGCGCTCTAAAACGCCATGTGCGCACGGCCCCTGCACATTCTCCATAGATTATGCAGGGGACGCAGGACGCATGCAGTTACGCTGCGCTACAAAGCGCAGCGTAACTGCATGTAATTACGCAACGTGCGCACATAACCTAAGGGTCAAATTTACACTGAAAGATTTTATTGATCGAGCATTTCTAAGAACAGTCCATACTAATCTTGCAGTCTAACCAGACTGCCGATCACCAGATGAATGAGCCAAACCCTTGTTTGTTCAGTGAAATCATCTTTTATGCTGCACAAAAGTTCTGATCAGTGCATTGCACTGTGTAAACCATACTTGTCCTGTAAAGAACAATGGTAGCCTATGCACAACGAGAAATCTATTACACTTTGTTCAGTGAGAGTCGTTACAAGTAGTCTGCCTATGTAAAAGGCTATTAAATGACCACAGATCAGCAATTAAGATGCCAATTGGCAGGGGTGTAGTGCCGCTGGTCGGTTTGTGTACTCAAACCTTTACTTCCAAAATAATTGAGGTTAAGTTGCAGCCAGGTGCTGCTAATCAATGTTCTTAATTAAATGTTTATCAAAATTAGTATTAAGAGCAAAAAATGTGCATTAAAGAAAGACTTATCAGTATTGCAGCACATAAATGGTTAAATAAGGTAATGGGTGCAAATTCGATATAAATGTACTATATATATATATAGAGTTCATACACACGCAAGATTTTTGCCATCTAATCTGAGAGCTGCATAATGGAGAGACCCTGATTGCAGTGAGATGTCACTTACTGGGCTGCTGTCATGTGTCTCTCACGGGGGTGTGTGACTGGAACAGGGGCTTCTAGGCTGACCCGAAGACTGGGACCCTTGTGCTGTCCCTTATCTTGAATGGTAGTCTAGGTCGAGCTTCCAACGTGACCCTGTCTCCTGTCCAAGCCCCGATACTACACACCCCTCCACCCGGGGAGTGGCCCAGAGACCCAGTAACCCCACCCCACAAATAGTCACAGACAAGGGCAAAGGAAAACTTATGCACACAGCACTCAAACACAAAGAAAGCAGAATATGTGAACTGGGGAGTAAAGTAAAAGGGATAGGAAATAACTACACAACTGAAGGACTCACACACCATGCTGAACTGCAAACTGAAGATCACCATGTAACTGGATAGCACCAGGAAGCAAAGAGCTATTTCTGGCAAACAGCCCCAGAATCCAGAACCTTATAAAGACTGGTGATGGTGATCAGCAACCTGAGCACACCGCAGCTGCTCACAGTCTAGCAGAAATTAACTCTCGCTCAACTGGAGAGCAGTGAAGCCAGAACTAGCCGATGCCTATGATGATCTGTGCAACTAAAGAATCCCAGGCAGGTTGACGAACTTCGCAGTATGAACAGAGTCCGATGCCGCCATGACACCCAGTGAGTGCAACGCAGAACACCGCACAACAGTAACTCTTCTTCTACGAGGGACCTCAGGACCCTCAGAGACCAACGACCCCGGCTTCTCAGGATGGCAGCGATGAAAGGCCATAACCAAGAGCTCTGCATGAATATCTGAGGCTGGTACCCTAGTCTTCTCCTCCAGGCCATAATCCCGCCAGTGTACCAGATATTGCAGAGAACGACGAACTAACTGGGAATCAATGATCCTAGACACCTCAAACTCCAAAGAACCATTAACCAAAACCGGAGGTGGAGGAACAGAAACAGAGGTTACTGAACCAACAACTCTTTAAAAGTGATTTTATTAAAAAAATTATGGATCTTGTAGATAGCCGGTAACACCACCCAGAAAGCGAGCGAACTGATGGAGGAAATCTGAAACGGACCGATGAAACGTGGTCCCAACTTTAGCGATGATAACTTAAGCTTGATATTTCTAGTGGAAAGCCACACCCAATCACCAACAGACAGGTCCGGACCTTGCACACGTCCACAGTCAGCCACACGCTTATGTTTCGTCCCCATGGAAAGCAAATGTCGCTGAACATTTGTCTAAGTGGATGCCAATACAGAACCTACCTGATCCTCCTCTGGTACCCCGGAAGAGTGCCTCTTATGTAGTATACAAAATTGAGGATGTTGACCATAGACACAAAAACGGTGATACAGCGGAGGACTCATGACGGTGATTGTTAATGGCAAACTCAGCCAGCCAAACTCGTCTGATTGTGGGTGGAAAGCAGATGAATGTGACAACTTAATACCCAAGGGAGAGCAGAATGCTTTCCAAAAATTTGCTATGAACTGTGTACCCCTATCAGAAACTATATCAGACTGCATATCATGGAGCCTGACAATCTCCTGTATGAATACATGGCCTAATGTCTTGGCATTAGGTAAATAAGGCAAAGCAAAAAAATGGGATATTTTGGAAAATTTGTCAACCACCATTAAAATCACTATATTACCAGCAGAGGAGTGCAGATCAGTAATAAAATCCATAGAAATATTAATCCACGGTTTGCTAGGAAATGGACAATGGTAGAAAACACCCAGTTGAACGGGAGTGTGATGACTTAGATTGTGCACAGATGGTACATGCGGACACATAAGAGGCAACATCCCTACGTATCTTAGGCTATGTGCGCACGTTGCGTATTTGCAAGCAGTTACGCTGCGATCTGCACCGCAGCGTAACTGCATGTGTCCCCAGCATAATCTATGAAGATTATGCAGGAGACGTGCGCACGTGGCATATTAGAGCGCAGCGATTCGGCTGCTGCCCGAAGCGCACGTTCTAAGAAGTGACATGTCACTTCATTCGTGCGCTCTGCATGCATCCCCCGCTCTGTCTATGGGAGGAGCTGCACTCAGAGCACATGAAATCTGCATTTTTTTTTTCATTACGGACTCTTTCTGCAGCAGATTTCTGCAGAAATTTCTGCAGGGACAGAACGCTACGTGCGCACATAGCCTTAGGTCACCATAAATGACACATGATTCACTTCTGGATGACCAGCCAGGACTGAATCATGGTGCTCCCCCAAAACATTAAGACGAAGGTTCAAGGAAATGAATGACTTGTTAGCAGGAACACCAGATGGTGCCTCATCCTGAGTCCCAGCAATCTCAGACTCCACCTCCGTACTGAGAGCTGAAATCACTACAGCTTCCTGCAGGATTGGCATGGTTCCTCCTAGGGTTCTCCACTTGGAAAACACCTGGATAACGCATCCGCCTTGGTGCTTTTAGACCCAGGGCGGTAGGTAACAATAAAATTAAACCTATTAAAAAACAAGGACCATTGAGCTTGTCTCGGAGAAAGATGCTTGGCTGACTTGAAGATTCAATAAGTTCTTATGGTCGGTGATGACAACAACTGGGTGGACAGCCCCCTCCAGGAAGTGCCACCAATCCTCATATGCCAACTTATGGCAAGTATCTCCCTATTCCCAATATCATAGTTACGTTTGGTTGGTGACTTCTTCCTAGAAAAGAAAGCGCAAGGAAGAAGTTTACCAGGTGATTGACCCTGAGACATAGTTACATAGTTACTTAGGTTGAAAAAAGACGTAGGTCAATCTAGTTCAACCTTCCTCCACTAGTTCTACATTTTGTCCCCAAGTCATTTATAACCAACAATGTTGTGTGTACTGAGGAAATCATCCAGCCCTTTTTTAAAAGTCGTTATAGTATCTGCCATTACTACCTCTTGTGGTAGGGCATTCCACAGTCTGACTGCTCTAACTGTAAAGAACCCTTTCCTATTTAGCTGCCGGAATCGCTTTTCTTCCACTCGTAGTGTATGCCCCCTGGTCCTTTAGTATTCTCTTTGGAAGGAATAAGTCATGTGCCAGTCCTTTATATGGACCACACATGTATTTATACATATAAATGAGATCTCATCTGAGACGTCTTTTTTCTAAGCTAAACATATCTAACTTTTTCAACCTATCATCATATAGGAGGCCTTCCATTCCTTGTAGTAGTCTAGTTAGCCGCCTTTGAACTGACTCTAACTTCTCCAACCCCTATCTCAGACGTGTCCACCTCAACCGTAAAAGGCAGAGACACGTTGGGCTGTATAAGTACCGGAGCTGACGCAAAACATTTCTTAAGCCAATCAAATGCACGCAAAGCTCTGTCAGACCAGTCAGTGAAGTCCTCCCCTTTTTTGGTTATTTTGGTCAGGGGTCTTGCAATAGCCAAAAAAAATCCTAATGAACTTCCTACAGTAATCTGCGCAGTCTAAAAATCACTGCAGCGCCTTTAGGTTCTCAGGACGGTCCTAATTTAACACCGCCTGTACTTTAGCGGGATCCATCCTGAAGCCAGTTGTGGAAATTATGTAACCCAAAAAAGGTAGCTCTTGAACCACACATATACACTTTTAAAGCTTGTTAGACCTGAGTAACAGCAACATTTGCTTAACATGCTCCATGTGAGACCTTAGATCATTGCAGTAGAAAAGGATATTGTAAGTAAATAATAAATTTAAATACCTTAAATCCAAGACCCGGATTATAAAAACATCACGTTTTATTGTTTTCTTACAAGCAATTAAAAACACCAAATATACAATAAAGGCACCGGTGCAAGATAAGAGTGCCAATTAATAATATTGCCCCACAACACAATATAACCCTGATATCTCCCTATGATGTCCACTGCCTGACAACTGAGACCTCCCTAAGGTGATCTGGGGTCCCCGCTCCACGAAGACTATCCCTCTAATAGTTCCTAGTGTTCCCTAGTTTTAGAAAAGATCAACCATACACCAATAGTGGATAGAAATGGGCAATGAGAGGAAAAAGAAGAGAGGTAGACAATTGTTTCATTCAAACCGGGCAGGTCCAAACCTGTAATGCATATATATAAATTTGAACTGATGGAAGGAGATTAAACAAATCACCATTTGTACAAAAAGTATACAGGGGAAACCTTTACATTATTTATTCAAAAATAGATAACCTGGATTCTCTATACCTTATTAGTAATCATACACAGCACCAGGAAAATTCCCTCTTATTGGTGCACGTATCAGTAGTAGGCCAAAATATCAACCTCAACTGAAAGAAGATAGGAGAGATCACCAGTATTATAAAGAAGTATACAGGGGAAACCTTTATGTCAATCAAAAAAATTGGCCAAGGTTTTCCGCACCGTATATCCAATCATGCATGGCACTAGAAAGAATGCCATACACAAAATGCGTATATCAAAATTAGCCCAGGTCGTCAAAGCCCCTCCTTTCTCTTATAGGTCTATATTTTTAGTGTTATCTCAGGGTACAAAAAAATGTCAAATGACACAAAACATACAAAAAGTTGTCCTGTAGTTATTGTAAAGCTACACTCCTTTTGGATTCATATAGCCAAATCGTTGGTGCTCCTGTCCCTCCAACAGGGGAAAGACTTTACAATTATGGAGTCACCTATCGGATAACAGTCCTTCCATATAGAGGAGTCCTATCAGAATTCATTTCTCGCCTCTGCCTCGACGCGTTTCTCCTCTTCCATGGCCGGGGTTCTTCAGGAGGCCTTACATTCAAAATTAATCCAAAATATTATCAGATATGTTGAGGTGCAATATATCAATCCTCCACAAATAGGATCTATGAGAGAAAATAGTATAAAGAACCCCTTTAGTAATATATTACAGCGGGATTATATTTTCTACCAATTAGATATAACTTCATCACACAGCTGAATATCACTGGCAAGAAGCATATAAAGTGGGCAGAAGAGGCATTCAATTAACGTAAAATAATTATGCACCCTGGATTACTGTGTGCCATTGTCCCTTTCATCATCATAAAGTCCAGCCACCTGCCAAATATGTTTATGCTAGTGTATAGCTTGCCTGTTTAAAATAGGTACAATGAGCACACAGTCAGCACAAGGTATTTGTGCAATCCAAATTCTATGTGCAAACAAAGTCAGTCATATATAATCAAGCCGCCTGCCAAACAGCCAAAGTATCCATACAAATTCCCATAGACAGAAGAGCTCACCTATGCAGAATCCAGATATTGGTATCGATATTCAGCAGCAGCACCAAGGAGCTCCTATCTACTCCCACGCAAGACGCATGTCACAATGATAGTCCTGCAGCTGTCATCACATCAAGCAATGGTGGCGATCTGCATATCCAAGGCAGATCCCTACCTTTAAATAGTGCGCAACCATGTAAATTCACCTATCAGACTCTCATGATCACAACTCAGGAGCACATTCATGCGATGAATCCGCCCCTTGCCACCACGTCTCCACTGTTTTAACACAAACATCCTCCTCCAATCACTTGATTAAAACAACGCGATATCTCAGTAAGTATCACGCATGCTCCTAATTAAGCGGTCTTAGTCAAATTATGATACTACCCGTATTCTCAAGCAAAGTTACTCAATTCACGTTGCACATGCGCACAGCAGAGTAAAAAACAAATGTCGGCCAAAAGTGTTTAAAATTCATCTGCATCAACTATAGCAGACCCTAATTTAACCACTAAAACTGGTAAACACAATTGAACCCAGTTAAGCATCGGATCCTGCTATATGATTGATTGCAACTCATATCATTATGGCACCGTCACCGATCACATATATAAATATGCATAAGAGGATGGGGAAAAAAACAGAGGGAAGTGGAGGGGGGGGGGATAAAAAAAAATGTGGCAGGACCATATAATATCATGGTATAGATATATAGATGATGTTCTGGTGATACCCACAATACCCACATGCTGAGCCTCACTCCCAGAAGAAAGGCGGATGTACAACTGGGATGCCTCCCGAAAGGAGACAAACAAAATGCAATCCCCCCGAAAACCTCTCAAAAAGCGCCCGCTTAGGCTCAGGAGTACTGACGACCATGGTGCCCTGCGTCGCAGTGGCTGATGAAGCCTGAGCTCACCTACCTGCATTGTCAATGCCTGCATTTGTTTGGCGAGACCTGAACCAGAATCCATAGGGAAAAATGTGTTGGCCGGAAATAATGTCCCAGGGTTGTATGGATGGAATAGGGGCTCCTAGGCTGACCCTAAGACTGGGACCCCTGTGCTATCCCTTATCTCAATGGCAGGCTTGATGGTAGTCGGGGTCGAGCCTCCTACATCGTCCCGTCTTCTGTCCAAGCTCGGATACTGTAGTTTTAATAAAAGCACAATCTTATCAGCAAGAGATGATGATTGGCAGCTTTCTGAGAACACTGCATATGCAAAAAACTGGCAATCAGTGGTGTAGGCGGGGTTATACAGAGCTCTGCATTCAGAGAACTGGTATATGAGCAGCAGAGAAAACCATTTTCAATGTTAAACAGGTACATCAAACTGATGCCATCCGTGTGCTGTACGTGTTTCTCACAGACCCATAAACTTGCATTGACTGTTGTCAACTGTGCTGCTGAAAAAAGCGGACATGTCTGTGTTCTTTGCACAGACACACTGTGAAAACATGCATGTATAAATTACACCATAGGTTATAACTGGCGCATGCTGTATCAGTGAAAAAACGGATACCAGACTTAGTAGATACACGGATATTGATAGGAACTATGGTATATACATAGGTATTTAACTAGACTGTTTAATAAAGTGTATAAATTGTATCAATATATTTTAACTATACTTTTCTATACTCCCGAATACAGAGCCTTTTTTTATTGCTTGATATACTTTCATTATATTTTTTAATCTTCTACTCTAGGTTATGAAAAATACAGTGAAATCCTGTATCTTTGACTCAGAAGCTGTTGCATGGGACCCTCAAAAAAAGCAAATCCAGCCATTTCAAGTTCTGACTACACGAAAACGAAAGGTTTGTGTATTTTAATTGTAAATGTTATACTAATATGGAAAATAGAATGGTCAAGATCTTTTTAACATATAATGAAGATGATGTTAAAAACCATGATCTCTTTCTGGTCTTCTGATGCTTTGTATAGAAGTCAGTGTTTTCATATGCCCCAAACTGTCCATCATTATTGGAAATTGTTTATAATACATTGTTTGAGAAGCTACTTATATTTATGAGCTTTTTCAGACAATACACACATATCTATCTATATATACAGTGGTTAAACTAAGAATTGAACACAACACCAATATTCTTAGTAAATATATTTCTAAAGGTGCTATTGAGATGAATTTCTCACCAGATGTCCGTAACAGCCCATCCAATCCACACAGGCAAAATAATCATATTCTAGATGTCCATAAATTGTTAAAGGACACCGGAAAAAAGTATTGAACATGCGTAATGAAATGTATTCAATGCTTCGTAAAAGAACCTTTGTTGGTGATGACAGCTTTAAGACGTCTCATGTATTGAGAATCTAATTGTATACATTGCTCTGGTGTGATTTTGGACCATTCTTCTACACAAGCACAAATCCTAAAGGTTCTGTGAGCTCCTTCTATGAACTCTGAGCTTTAGTTCCTTCTATAAATTTTCTATTGGATTCAGGTCAGGTGATTGGCTCAGCCATTCTAGCAGCTTTACTTTATTTCTCTGAAGCCAATTGAGAGTTTCCTAAGCAGTGTGGCTAGGAGGTAATTGGAACAGAGGACCTTACCCATCACTTGATATCATGTCCCCTGAAGTGTCCCGGTGGAAGAAACATGTCGGGACACCAATAGGGTCACCATAGAGGTTCAGTCTAGTTCATCAAGCTGTGGACTGTTCTTGTAGGGATGGGAGTTTCTGGGTGTCAGTTTACAGTTTTCCAGGAGTTGATAAGGGTCAGTGATGTATTTGGGGACCCTGGACCGTTGAACTGGCAGAGACTGTCTACACCCTGACTCATGCGGATTTGGTGAGACCATTCCAATTTAAATAATATTGATACTACACGGCTGACCACTGTCACTGTGAGAATTGTTTATTAGATTAAATTGTTTTTCTTTTTCTTCATCTGCAAAGGACCACTGTCCAATTCCATGGGAGGGAACAATTACTTATTTCTTTGTTTTTTTGTGTTTGTTTATTGTGTTTTTTTTGTATGAACATTTGTTAGTGGCATGCTCAGTGACCCATCTTCAATTTTCACTAGGAACATAACAAATGGGAGGTATACCTGAGTCAACAGTGTGATGCAGCAGCAAAAAAGGCAAACCCCATTCTAGGATGTATTAACTGAAGCATACAGTCTAGATCACGTGAAGTCATTATCCCCCTTTACTCCTCTTTAGTCAGACCTCTTCTGGAATATAGTGTCCAGTTCTGGGGACCACATTTTAAAAAAGACATCAACAAACTGGAGCAAGTTCAGAGAAGAGTGACCAGAATAGTGACTGGTCTGCAAACCATATCCTATGGGGAATGGTTACAGGATTTAGGATTGTTTAGCTTGCAAAAGAGAAGACTGAGAGGAGACCTAATAGCTGTCTACAAATATCTTAAAGGCTGTCACACTGTAGAGGGATCAGTTTTATTCTCATTTTCACAAGGAAAGACTAAAAGCAATGGGATGAAACTGATGGGGACTAGACACAGATTAGATATTACAAAAAAACTTTGATAGTGAGGGTGATCAACAATTGGAACAGGCTGCCACGAGAGGTTGTGAATTCTCCTTCAATGGAAGTCTTTAAAAAAAGGTTAGACTGACATCTGTCTGGGATGATTTTAGTGAATCCTGCTTTGAGCAGGGGGTTGGACTAGATGACCCAGGAGATCCATTCCAACTCTGATTTTATGTGGCGGTTTTCCCAACCTTTTTAATGTATGTTTATTAAAGGTTAAATGTTAGTAATTTTGCTGTGCTACTTAGCTGTGTGTTTGGGATCATTGCCTACCCTCGTTTCATCTTGATTGTCCTGGTAGATGATGTTATGCCCCTGACTCTGTCAGGGTGTCACAGGGAACTGCACCCCTGTCTCTTATGGTGCAGTACTCACCCTCCATGGTTCTGGGACCCCAACTACTGGTATTGCTTCCATCAGCACTCAAATCCTAACCACACCTCACACCACATCCTGTCAGGCACACTAGTCGGCGGTCTAGCTGGAATAGTGGCACCCAGCAAGGGGTCAGGAAGACTGGTGAGAGGGAGGAAGTCAGATATGAGTAGTAGCCCTCAGAGAGTGAGGAGCTGAGGGAATTGGAGCTCCCTGTGTGACCTTGGTTGGGTCGCAGACTGTGGTCTGGGACCAGAGGAGTTGGAGACCCGGTCGCAGGGTATTGGAGAAGGGTGCACGGACTTATTTTTGGAGAATGGTCGGCACCAAGAAAGTCCAGTAACCGGACCGTAATGGAGCACGGCGGGATACAGGACCCTAGATCAGGGAGTAGCTTCACACAACCTGATAATTCACCTATGGAGGATAGTCTCTTTATGAACTTTATGATTTAATTAGTAGTATTAGCTACACCTGTTTCTATAAGCTACTGGAAGCTTCTGGTAGTTCTTGTGGAACTACATAAACCAGCCAAAACAAGCGAGGGTTGCTGAGCGTGCGAAGTTCTGCAGCAAAGTGCGGAGTTGCAGATAAGTGCATAGTTTAAGCACAATCTCATAGTTGTGATAACTGTGTAATTGTTTAATTTCATTAGGGAATTGTGTGTCTGTCTGTGATACTCTGAAAAAGCAAAAATGTTTTGTAATTTAATTAGTAGTATTAGCCACACCTGTTTCTAGAAGCTTCTGGTAGTTCTTGTGGTACTATATAAACCAGTGAGGGTTGCTGAGCGTGCGAGGTTCTGCAGTAAAGTGCAGGCTTGCAGATAAGTGCATAGTTTAAGCACAATCTCATAGTTGTACACAAGAATATAGTTTGAATTTATCCTTATACGTTTCCCATTGTTTTGTTTTTTTCTTTGTTTTTCTACTTTTTCTGTACTGTTTATCCCCATTTAATAGGTGGTCCATGGACAGTGCTACCAGGTGTGTATCTTGTCAGATGTACGCATGCCTTAAGCAGCCTTTCGAGGGTGAATATGTCTGCACTCGATGCAAGCATGTTGCATATTTGGAAGTCCAAGTAACTGATCTAAATAAGCAGCTTGCAACACTGAGAGGCATTGCAAACCTGGAGAGGAGTTTAGAGCTCACTGAGCTTTCCCTGGCTGGGGCCAGTGCTATGGAGGGGGGTGATGGTGGGGAAGATCAGGACCCAGAGGTAGGTATCTGGGTAACAGTTAGAAGAAGAGGTAGGGGAAAAAGTGTCAAAGAGCCTAATCCTGACCTGGCACAACCTAGTAAATATGCCTCTTTGACTGATATTAGGAATGAAGGACTAAGACCACTACAGCAGGACGTGGTTCCTAGCAACCAGGAAAATGACTTCTGTAGAAAGTGTGTTGTCTGCCGGGTGCTCGGGTTCGGCATATTGCGGATCGGATAGACAGATTGCTGGGTGGGGCTGGGGAAAACCCAGCGGTCATGGTGCACATTGGTACTAATGACAAAGTTAGAGGCAGGTGGAAGGTCCTTAAAATGATTACAGGGAACTAGGAGAGAAGCTGAAGTCCAGGACCTCCAAGGTGGGTGTCACGAACAGGGGGGAAAGAAGTGGAGTTACACCCCTCCTTTCTACCAGACAGAGCACGTGACTCGCTCTCTAGCACCCCTCTTATAGTCAGGCCAATTATGGAATTGCCCGACAATAAGCAAGGAGGCCGCTATTCTACTATGCCGATGATTGAAGGTTTCGCAGTGAGAGTAAGGTATATATTCCCCCAACTCCTGCGGCGGAATATATCTTATCCACCCCTGATCTCACAGGTTGCCCCACAATGATCCTTGACATAAACTCGCTGCCACCAATCGATTACGATAACTATTACGCCGAGCAGACAGACGTGGAATTCAGGATCGGGATAACAGAACAGCCCAAGATTAAATTACATAAGTTTTAATCGCCATAAGGGCACACTGGAAACTACAATATATACAGTATGGAATTTACAGTATATATATATATATATATATATATATATATGTATATGTATATGTATATATATATATATATATATATATATATATATATATATATATATATATATATTTATTTATATATAATATATATTATATATAATATATACTAGCTGTACTACCCGGCTTTGCCCGGGTTAATAACTGCTGGTAACAAAATAGAATGTATTAACAAAAATTTATTCTGCACACAAAGAAACACAAAAAAAATAGAAATGTAATTATTAAAAGGCAAAAACTAAGCTAATAGAAGCATTTCACAACATATATTTCAACACCACAGATATTCTGCACAGATTTAACTAAATTGGCCAAGTAATGTGCTCCGTCTGCCTCTTTCCAGGTCTGCCTGTTGTGAATGTTAGTTATGTCTTGGCTGCTGGGAGGCTCCCTCTGGTGGCCAGGAAGGGTTTGGACAGAGACCAGGTGGGTTGTGCAGTGGGTGTTTCCTTGCCTAATTCTCTGCTTATTTAAGTCCTGGTCTGATTGCAGGCTGTTGCTGGATGTCAGTTGTACTTTGTATTTTCAGCCTGCTTAATCCTGCTCTACACCACATCTTCCCCAGATAAGTGCTTGCTCTTTATTTATTGTCTGGTTCTTTTGTTTATCTGGGTTTGTCATTTGTTGTGGTTGGTTTCAGTTTATTTCCTTCCAGGGATTTTCCCCCTCAGTGGATTGTTGAGGAACTCTCTGCAGTTCTGTGTGGAGTATAGCTCCTTTGGGTCCATGTGTTTATGGCTTGTTAAATTTGTTATAATTCTTGTTTTCTGTTCATTGGTATGACAAGGGCACCTGGTATAGGACGGAGTTCAGATCGAGCGATCTGAGGGCCTTTTTGTACTATCAGGAAGTTGGTATTTTGTAGGGTTTTTCTCTGGCTACCATCAGTCCCTTTCCTGTCCTTTCCTAGTTTAGTCAGCGGGGGCCTCACCTTTTGCTATTCCTGTCATCTACCTGTGTATTGTGTTTTTCCTATATCACCGCAGTCTTTGAATGTGGGGGGCTTGCTATTCTTGTCTATTTTCTGAGGCAGAGAGTTATTCATCTTTCCTACCTTTAGGATAGTTAGTTCTCCGGCTGGGTTCGCGGTGCACAGGATGTTAGTTCACCCCTCGGCTACTTCTAGTTGTGTTGGTTAGTAAGGGGATGGCGGCCAGATTAGTTGCCAAAGCTCTTGTCACCTTTTTGCCAATGATGTGTGGTTATCTTCCATGGTTCCGTATCATAACATCTGCCTCTTTCCAGGTCTGCCTCTTTCCAGGTCTGCCTCTTTCCAGGTCTGCCTCTTTCCAGGTCTGCCTCTTTCCAGGTCTGCCTCTTTCCAGGTCTGCCTCTTTCCAGGTCTGCCTCTTTCCAGGTCTGCCTCTTTCCAGGTCTGCCTCTTTCCAGGTCTGCCTCTTTCCAGGTCTGCCTCTTTCCAGGTCTGTCTCCCCACCGACATCTTATTACCTCACATATAAGCTTCATATACTATGAATGTCTTTTGTTCCTATAGCAACCAATCACAGCTCCTAGTAATAACCTGTAGTTCCAGGCTCCATTTACTTTAATGGAGGCATGTTTTTTGGAGAGTAACTGTAAAGCGCGGGGTTAAATTTTCCTCTCAAAACATAGTCTACAACGTTCTCTGGGTCACATGAGGTGTCTGTGCAAAATTTTGTGATTGTAAGTGCGACGGTACGGATACACTTTTCGTTTCACTTTTTCCCCCTTATGTAGATAGGGGCAAAATTGATTTGTAAATTGGAACGTGCGGGGTTAACATTTCGCCTCACAACATAGCATAGGACGCTCTCGGGGTCCAGGGGTCCGGGGTCGCTCTCTGTCTCTCTCTCTATCTGTCTGTCTGTCTTTCTCCATCTGTCTCAATCTCTTTCCCTGTCTGGCTCTTTCCCTGTCTGGCTCTTTCCCTGTCTGGCTCTTTCCCTGTCTGGCTCTTTCCCTGTCTGGCTCTTTCCCTGTCTGGCTCTTTCCCTGTCTGGCTCTTTCCCTGTCAGTCTGTCTCTGTCTGGCTCTTTGTGTCTGGCTCTTACCCTGTCTGTGTCTGCCTCTTTCCCTGTCTGTCTGCCTCTTTCCCTGGCTGCATTGTGACATGCCAACATTCCATTTAAGGGCGTGGCTGCGCATTCTTCTGAAGTTCTGGCTGCACTGTGGCTCCCAGCTCCATTTGCTTTAATGGAGGCAGTTTTTTTGGCGAATAACTGTAAAGCGCGGGGTTAAAATTTCCCCTCAAAACATAGCCTATGACGCTCTCGGGGTCCAGACGTGTGAGTGTGCAAAATTTTGTGTCTGTAGCTGCGACGGTGCATATGCCAATCACGCACGCACATACATACACACACACACACGCACATACATATACATACACACACACACATACACACACACACACACACACATACACACATACACACATACACACATACACACATACACACATACACACACACATACACACATGCATACATACACACATTCAGCTTTATATATTAGATATATATGTCAGATTACATTTACAAATAAGATGCGGTCAGACACAGGCATAAAGATGTATCAATTACCTTAGGGTTGAGGGTTTGGCCCATGCGGGGGGGTACTGTGTGGGGCCAGGGACGTTTTCGTTATCCTCCACTACATGAATGAAGCACGTGACTCCCAGAAGAAATACAAAGCACGGACCTCTGCCCTTAGCATTTATCTATTCTGTCCTGGGCTCACACGGCCCCACCTCGTGACATCATCCTGGCTGGGAATTCCCTCCCCCTGCTGGTAACTGAGAATAACCTAATGTTATATTTCCCAGCATAACTCTGCCCCTGAACTTCTCACCCGGAAAATATGACCCTCGTTTTGATGGTCGTGAATTGATCTCTGTTTTGATAGGAAATATGAGGGTTCTGCGGGCTTCCTGTCGCCAGTTATTATTGAGGGCTACGCACATCATACAGGTTTGCCGAAATGTGTTACGTGTGTCTGGCCCTCAGGAATATGAAAATGTGCTTGTCTTGTCTGTGGGGGCGATGTACCCCCCAATATCGAAACTCTACTGACGGTTCCGAATTGTCTGGAGGAGACCTTTGAAGTTAGGTTATAAACTTGGAGCTTCCCTCCCACCTCCTGTGTAGGACAATTCACTCCAAAAGGGGTGTTCTGGATCAAGGGCTGTCCTAATTGGATTTTGAAACCTTGAGTTTTACCTTTGCTGGGTCTCCAAGCAGCAGGAAAAGGGAGGGGGGTGACATCATGGAGTAGCTGACTGACATGAATAATTGTCATAATTCTCATAGTCATCTAGCTTACTCCTCACAGTGGGGTTTTCAAAAAATACTACTGGTGCCACGAGCGTCACTAGAAAGACAGCTTTCTACTTTCACAAACAGGTGGAGAACAAAGCCAAAACCTGACAACTTGGACAACCACTCCATTCAAGACACAAAAGCATCTAACTGTGTTATCAATCTCTCGGATTACAAACCAAACAAAATGGAAGTTGCTGTGCTTTCTAGAGGACTCTCATTTTGTCCTACTAAAGCTCTAGACAAAACTGAACTCTGCAGCGACATGGAAGATTACTTCAGGAGACTACGTCTGAGGGAATATTTTAGCGATGCAGATGTTTCAGAATCCACCCAGACTGAAGGAAGACGGATCTTGACAACCAGGAAAAGATCAGATTGGACACCTCCACCAGGACGCAACCCTCATCTGGATAACTACATAGACACTTTCAGACATTTGGTAAAATCCACTTTCCTAGACACACACAGGAGGCAACCATCCAACATCAGTGCCCAGGAGAGAAGGGCCATAAAATCTTTGAAAACCAACAAAGAAATCATCATTAAACCTGCAGACAAGGGGGGTGCAATAGTCATGATGAACAAATCAGACTACATGAAGGAAGCACACAGACAACTGATGGACACACGCTACTATAAGAAATTGGAGTCTGACCCTACACAGGACTATTACAAGGAACTTAACAAGTTGGCCTCTTGTCTGCCTGACATATCCATAAGAACTGATGAACTGATACCGGTGAGTCCAAGAATAGGCACATTCTACATGTTTCCCAAAATTCACAAATCTGGAAACCCAGGAAGACACATAATTTCATGTGTGGGCACCCTCACTGAACAAGTCTCTAGATGGGTAGAGGGTATCCTTAAACCCTTGGTAAGGGATACAACCAGCTACATCCAGGACACTACTGACCTATTGAAAAAACTATCAGCAATAGGTCCTCTTCCAGAGGGAACCATCCTTGCCACCATGGATGTGGAATCCTTGTACTTGAATATTCCACACCAGGATGGATTAAATGCTTGCAAAATTTTCCTGGAAAATACAGGAACTGATGCCAATTCTGTGGTGAAGCTTACAAAATTCATCCTCACCCATAATTACTTTGCATTTGACAGTGACATATATCTACAGGAGACTGGGACTGCAATGGGAAGCAAAATGGCACCACAATATGCAAATCTTTTCATGGCCACGCTTGAGAGTGACTTTTTATCCTCTTGTCCTATCAAGCCTCTGGCCTACTACCGTTACATTGATGATATTTTAATTATCTGGACAGAGTCTGAGCAGCAGCTGAAGACCTTCCATGAACAATTTAATCAGTTTCATCCCACCATCAAACTAACACTCAACTACTCCTGCACGGAAATCAACTTCTTGGACACCATCATTAAACTACGGAACAATGAAATACAGACATCCCTGTACAAGAAGCCAATTGACCATCCAACATACCTGAAATGGGACAGTTTTCATCCAAAACACATAAAAAACTCTATTGTATACAGCCAGGCTATCAGGTACAATCGGATATGTTCCAACAGTACAGATAGAGACAATCACCTTGAGGGCCTCAGAAAAACCTTTCTGAATCAAGGCTACCACCCAAGAACAATTGAAAACCAGATTATAAGAGCCACCAGAATATCAAGAAACCATCTTCTACATTATAAAACCAAAGAAGAGAACAACCGGGTCCCTCTTGTATTCACCTACAATCCACATTTGGAGGTATTTAGAGGAGCTGCACGGAAACTACAACCATTACTGCAAAAAGATGCCCGGTTACAATCTATTTTTCCAGACCCCCCACTTCTGTGTTTTAGACAGCCCCCAAATCTAAGAAGCATCATTGTCAGAAGCTCCCTGTCCTCTCCAACACCAACAGGAACATTTCCCTGCAACCAGAAAAAATGTAAGACCTGTCCATTAATATTGACAACGGACAAGATAAAGATCCCCAGATCACATCAGGACTACAAGATCCCAGGTACCTTCAGCTGCACTACAACCAATGTGGTGTACTTAATTATATGTACCAAATGTCCAACTGGGGGTCTGTATGTAGGGGAGACAGGACAACAGCTCAGGACAAGGATGAATTCTCACCGCCACACAATTAGAGAAAAAAGGATGGATCTACCTGTGGCCAAACATTTTTGTAACTCAGACCACAGCATCATGGACATGAAATTGCTGGTATTGAAAGGAAACTTCAAGTCCCAGAGAGATAGGAGACTATGGGAGTACAAACTTATGATGACCTTTGACACATTCAGAGAAGGAATGAATGTGTCTCATGGATTCATGTCTTTTTACATCAGTTAAAAGATGTGCTCCTCTGACCATCCGAGCGCATCGCAGCCCGGACCAGACCCTTATCAAAGGACAATAAAACTTTCACACTGAACTGCAGCAGTATTTATGGCCCCACAACAGTTTGCCCCCCTGCCATAGTGATAGTTCTGTTTCATATAACTTGTTTTTTTTTTTTTTTACTGCACTATTCTAAGTCCTGTTGTGTATAAATATGTGACTCTTCAGATTGTGTTATACCATGCCTGATGAAGAGACCTGAGTAGTCTCGAAAGCTTGAAATTATTACCATCTTTTCAGTTAGCCATTAAAAGGTATCAACCACTGAGGACTCTCTGTTCTTTTAAACAATTTTTTTATCTCTACTGGCTAACACGGTACAAAGATATATTTTACTTGTAGAAAGACAGCGGGAGCTTAGGGAGATAAATACGTGGCTTAGAAATTGGTGCAGGAAGGAAGGGTTCGGGTTCATGGAGAACTGGGCCGACTTCTCAGTCGGCTACAGGCTCTACGGTAGGGACAGGCTGCACCTCAATGGGGAGGGTGCTCCTGTGCTGGGGGAGAAAATGGTCAGATTGATGTAGGAGCTTTTAAACTAGGATCTGGGGGGAGGGTAGTGGAACAATAAGGGGATAGAGCAGATAGACAGTGAGACGGTAGGGGTCAATGAAGGATTAGGGGGGCTGGGACATGCTAGGAACGTAGGTAGGTTAGGAGTAATAAATGTGTTAATATTATTAAATGTCTACTGGCAAATGCAAGAAGTCTTGCAAACAAAATGAATGAATTGGAGACTCTTATGTCAACCATAGATTATGATGTGGTGGGCATTACGGAAACCTGGCTGGATGAAAGCAATGACTGGGTGACAAATATACAAAATTATACTACATTCAGGAAGGACAGGAAAGACAAAAAAGGTAATGGGGTGTGTATATTTATCAAATCTAACATAAAACCTGTGTTGAATGATGACATTGGGGGAAACTGCAACAATGTAGAGTCAATATGGGTAAATGTACATTGGGATGGGAATAATGGAAAAATGTTAATTGGAGTTTGCTATAAGCCTCCTAACATACCTGAACAGGTAGAGGGTGAAATGCTGCAACAAATTGAAAAGGCAGCTAATAATAATAATCGGGTTCTTATTATGGGGGATTTCAACTATCCAGACATACAGTGGGACATAAAATCTTCTGGTTGTGCTAAAAGCTGTAAGTTCTTATCTACCATTCAAGACTATTTCCTCTCTCAGATGGTAGATGAAATAGACCAGATACAATTTCAGATGCACAGGTCTGAGAGCACTTTGGCACCAGCGATCATAATATAGTAAGCTTCAAAGTAATATTCAATAGAACATGAAATGCTAAACCTGGAATTTTAGGAAAGCTGATTTCAACAAATTAAGAGAAGAGCTTAAACGTGTAGATTGGGACAATGTTATCGTAACAGGGGATACCGAACATAAATGGGGTAAGTTTAAGGATATATTACAAGAGTTCTGTAAAAAGCTTATACCCTCTGGTAATAAAATGTCCAGGAATAAAAAGAAACCACTTTGGATAAACAAGACAGTACAAAGTATAATAAAAGAAAAACAAAGGGCGTTTAAAATCTTAAAGGCTGAGAATACAGAAATAGCATTTCAGAAGTATAAAGATATCAATAGGAAATGTAAAAAAGAAATCAAACAAGCAAAATTAGCTACTGAAACAAAAATCGCCAATGACGTTAAAATTAATCCCAAAATCTTTTATAAATACATTAATGCCAAAAGGAAAACAAAGAATAGTATCAGCCCATTAAAATATAATAACAAGTTAGTTATAGAGGAGAAACAAAAGACTGAGATCTTAAATAGTAGAGTAAACCTGGCTCAACTGTACAGTTGGGTGCTCTGGAGAAAATAAGTCCAGCAATTCATAAAAAAGCTCCGGCACACCACAATGAAATGAGAAAAGGACATTGGATGGTGCTAAACGTTGTTTTATTGAAATGAAAAATAGTCTGTCCCCAACGTTTCAGTCCTAATAGGACCTTTTTCAAGAACTATCAGACTAGTGACATAAATGAAAAATATACAGTGTTACAAAAAGGAAAAAGAAAACAATAATCAACATCAAAAACATGCCATGATAAAATAAATCATATTTCATGAACATGGTTCAGAAGAATAACATCTCCACATGCAAAATACAAACATTTACACAAACATCCATGTATGGAGGTGTAGAAATCTCCAAAGTTATAAGAAATCTGTGGAAACCTGTATATTTCATTATAAAATGAAGGTGATGAAAAATTTTCTTTGATGCGTGAACATACCTAGATGTCAGAACAAATGGTCAAGTCGCACCAAAATGAACTGTGTAATGACGTCTTAGACAGGAAAAGACTATACATATAGTCTAAATGGAAAACATGAAACAGCACACAGAATCGTGTAAAAATGCAACTGTCAATATAATGTGATACGGGGTTATAGGGCATGTTGAATACCTGAATGTATATGACAGAACGCCCAAGGTAAGATCAACACTTTGTGGGCATACAGTATATTATGTCCATCAGGGTAATATAGTCTGAAATGTTAAAGTACATATATGTACTTGTGTCACAATTACACCAAGATAAAGGGGGGGAAAAAGGGGGGGGGAGACTTAATGTGTATAAATAAATATACTAGACTAATACTTGTACACGTGAGGCAAAATACAAAATTGTACCAGTGCTGCTTGGTGTCACAGTATAGAGCACATGTCTGATGCATTAAATGGAAATGGAACCTTCAGTCAGAGGGGCAAAACAGGAGGAACACTGTAAGTACAAGATGGGTGTATAATGACTCATTAAAGAAAAGAGAGAATGTCACGAACAGCCGGGGGAATCACTCAGAAATCCGCAGCTGTTCACTGATGTGTTACACACAACTACTCTCTAGCGCCCCCCTTGTCTGCAGGCCACTTTTGGTACTGCAGTACAATGCATAAGATGAGGCTGCTGAACTAATAATGCCAAATATTGGAGGTCTCACAGCAAGGGTAAATGCATATATCACCGATTCCCGCTAATGGAATATATATATATATACCTCCGTACCCTTAATAATAGCACTCCAATAATTCTGTGCAATAACAATTACGCTGCCACCACCCAGACTTTCTACAGGTAGCTGGGGACCCGTTTCAGATAGCATAAGGCCCTTCGGGTATATCGGATTCGTATATAAAGCATGAGGAAGAAACTATTAAATTTTTAGATATTTAATCCGAAAATAGGCAGTGTTTAAAGAATATACAAGAATTTACAAAAGGGAACAATACACATTACGGCATAGACAGTTACATTAAAATAAAAGGTATAAAAGTGAAACTTACTAAGCTTGTGCCATAGAAGTGGCGTCTACTTAGGGAGTGGAGGGAACTCCAAATGGTAGAAGAATGGCCAGCATCACCCTTCATGATGCCCTCCAAGTACTGACTGAGCCCCCCAGACAGGAACTGTCTCTTATGCTCTTGCTAGCCCCCCTTGCCTGTGACATCATTTTACAGTCACTTGTGGGCTGGGCTTGAGATGATCACAAAGTTCCATAATTCTAGGGTTTTTCATATCTTTGCTCCTGGGTCACACAGGTGAAAGATATTAGCGTCATATTTTATATCTCGGTTTTACAGTTACATTGATACCAAACACAACGCCTCTAGTACAATTTTACTGGCCAATACTAATTGGTCGTGATTCCGACGATCTGCCCATCGGGTGAGACTGTGCGCTGGGTTCCGCACGACGCAGGGATTCTGGCAATATGTTTTTCATTTTTCTAGCGTTAAAGCAGAACTTAAAACCTGCTTTGGAAGTTTTCCCGGCAATAGCATAAAGGATTGTCTCTCTCTGCATTTACTTTTTCTGTAGATCTACCATCCCCCATGTCGTAAATACCTAGACTCTCAGGCTGATCAGATAATCGTCATGACTATCTCTGGCTGATGGTGGACAGGAGGGGTGGATGGAGACCCTTCAACAGTTTAACATGACACCTCCCCCTTTTTGAGGTAGCATGGGAGATTGATTTGCCAATCGTCTCCTAAGCCTACCTCGCTGGCATCCCCCTGCCGGGACAGCCCGTCAGCGTTGCCATGCTCAACACCTTTCCTGTGTTGAATGGTAAAATCATACTGCTGTAGTGCTAAGCTCCACCGCAGTAGCTTACCATTGTCGCCGGCCACCCGGTGTAGCCAGCTGAGAGGGTTGTGGTCTGTTACTATGATGAAGTTGCGTCCATATAGGTAGTGGCTGCAGCTTCCGCAGGGCCCACACTATAGCAAGGCACTCCTTCTCCACAGTGGCATAGGCCACTTCCCGGGATAAGAGCTTACGGCTGAGAAACACCACCGGATGCTCTTCTCCCTTCCCATTTACCTGGCTGAGTACTGCACCCAGGCCAAATGCACTGGCATCTGTCTGAACTATGAACCGTCGGTTGAAGTCTGGGGCTTGTAGGATTGGGGAATTGGCGAGGGCAGCTTTCAGTGCTCTGAAGGACCGTTCACAGTCATCTGTCCAGGTGACTACTTGCGGTAGCTTCTTTTTGGTGAGGTCCGTCAACGGCTTAGCAAGAGCACTATAGTTAGGAACGAACTTCCTATAGTACCCTGCCGTACCCAAGAAGGACATCACCTGCTTCTTTGACTTGGGGGTAGGCCAGGAGGTGATGGCATCAACCTTCCCTGGCTCTGGTTTCAGGGTCCCGCCACCCACTCGGTGTCCGAGGTACTGTACCTCCGTCATGCCAATCTGACACTTTCCTGGCGTTATAGTCAGACCAGCGCTTTGGATCCGCCTGAGCACCTGCTCCAGGTGCCCCAGGTGTTCCTCCCAAGAGGGACTAAAGATAGCAATGTTATCCAGGTAAGCGACTGCAAACTCTCCTAGTCCCTCAAGCAGCTGGTCGACCAATCGCTGAAAAGTGGCAGGAGCATTTCTCATGCCAAAAGGCAAGACGAGGGATTCATACAGCCCGAATGGGGTGATGAAGGCGGACCTTTCTTGTGCTTCCTTGGACATAGGAATCTGCCAGTACCCTCGACTCAGGTCCATGATTGTCAGGTACCGGGCCCCGGCTAAGCAATCCAGTAGCTCATCGATGCGTGGCATTGGGTACGCATCAGGTGCTGTGATTGCATTTAGCCTCCTGTAGTCCACACAAAACCGGGTTGTCCGGTCCTTTTTTGGAACCAGAACTACAGGCGAGGCCCATGCACTTTTGGACCTCTGGATCACTCCCAGAACTAGCATTTCATCGATCTCCCTTTTTATGACTTTTTGTACCTCTAGGGAGACACGGTATGGGGGTTGACGGACAGGGAAATGACTCCCTGTGTCCACCTGGTGGGTGGCTAGGGATGTCTTCCCTGGGACAGTCGTGAAGGTCATCAGGTAGGGCCGGAATACCTCCCGCAGCTGGTACCTTTGGTCCAGGGATAGCTGTGGGTTGAATGCCGCCTCCTCGATAGACCCTCCATCCCGGACCGAGGCGAGCAAATCCACCAAGACTTCACTTTCGCCTTCCTCGGGAAGACTACATACGGGAAGGTCAAAGGCTTCCCTGTCATGATGAGCCTTCATCATGTTGACATGGAAGACCTTTTGCCTCTTCCTGGCATGGTCGATGGTGCACCAGGTATGGACCCTCCCAGGCCACTTGAAGCTTGTTCTGGGTCATTGGGACTAAAACCCACACCTTCTGACCCACTTCGTACACCCGCTCTCGAGCGTGTTGGTCGTACCATCGCTTCTGGCTTGCCTGGGCTTGCACCATATTCTCATGCACCATCTGCGTCATTGACTGCATTTTGTCACTGAGCCGAATGACATACTCCACAACGGACACTTCTGGGGAGTTCAGTTCCTCTTCCCAGGATTCCCTTACCAGACCAAGAGGCCCCTGGACTTGTCTGCCATACAGGAGCTCGATTGGGGAAAACCCCGTTGATGCCTGTGGTACCTCCCTGTAAGCAAACAGCAGGTGTGAGAGATACCGCTCCCAGTCGCGTCCATGTGACTCAACCAGCATCTTAAGCATCTGCTTAAGGGTACCATTAAATCGCTCACACAAACCATTGGTCTGTGGGTGATAAGCACTTGATATCAGATGTCGCACCTGCATTTTCTTACAGAGAGCCTCCATTAGACGAGACGTGAACTGAGTCCCCTGGTTGGTGAGCATCTCCCTGGGAAATCCTACTCGGGAGAATATGGCCAGAAGGGCATCTGCCACTTTATCGGCCTGTAGGACAAAGCCACTGCCTCCGGATACCGGGTAGCAAAGTCTACCACAGTAAGGATGAAACGTTTTCCAGAGCTGCTGGGGACGGCCAGAGGCCCGACGATGTTGTCCACAGCGACCCTCTGGAAAGGCTCCTCTATCACCGGCAAAGAGATCAGGGGAGCTTTGCGAGCAGGCCCTGACTTACCCACTCTTTGACTTGTTATACAGGAGCTGCAGTAATTGGCAACATCTGTCCCCATTTTGGGCCAATAGAAGTGGTGAGACAGCCGGGCCTTGGTTTTGCTGACCCGGATCTCATGGGCAATCCGCAGCAACTCACCCCTAAAGCGGGGAGGCACCACCAGCTGTCTTTCCTTTAGCCACTCTTGTTGGGGGTTACAGGGAACAGTCTCCCGGTACAACCTCCCCTGGTCCCAGAATACCCTCTCCTTATCGCTCTCGGAGGAGGGCTTCTCTGCGAGGTCCCTTAACGTCTCTAGACTGGCATCAGTTCGTAGAGCCACCTGGAACTCTTGGCTAGAGGGAGCCAAAAGTGACGTTAAGGTTCCAACCTCATCGGGACCCTCTGGGACCTGCTCTAGGTCCGTAACCAATTCCGTTATCCCTCTGGGTGAAGAGGTGTCAGAAGGCAAGGTTTCATTTGCGTTCTGGGCACTCTGACTGCGGGTGAAAGTACCGATGAAGGCTGTCTCCCCGGGGAATAACAACTCTACCCCATCAGCCTGACAGGTACTACTGGCTGTGTCACTGTCCGCTGTGACACTGCTCAGCTGCATATGACCACTGTCCTCGTGGTTCTCATGTCTGCCTCCATCTCTGTCAGCACAGACACTTGCTACCTTGGGGTCGTCCTCAGCCACGTCACCCTGCAGCGTGGCATGGCTGAGTTCCCCTGTACAAACCTCCACTTTATTACCTTGCACAACATTTGTAATTACGTTCTGGATATCCGCATTCGGGTCGCATGACTTATCAACAACATTTGCATCACATGACTTATCAACAGCATTTGTATCACATGACTTATTGGATTCGGTAGGATCATCAGGGAGAAATTGTGCAACCAATCGCCCCAGATCAGTCCCCAATAAAACATTGGTTGGTAGATGTTCGTCCACCCCCACTTCCCTCCACCCTCTCCCAGCACCCCAGTCGAGAGGAACAAGGGCCATTGGGAAGGATTGGTGAACACCCCCAGCCACAGTGACAGTCAGGAGTTTTCCCGAGATAAAGTTTTCAGGGGGTACCAGTTCGGTGCGGATCAGTGTTCGGTCAGCCACAGTGTCCTTGAACCCCACAGTGGGGGTTCCGCCCACGGTGACGGGGTGTAGGTTTTCGCAGGCCCTACCACCCGCCTCCCTTGCCAAAAGGACAGTTCCAGTAGGCCCTTGGGCCTTCGATGTGGGGTTCCTCTTCTGCCTCTCTGGGCAAGCGGAGCTGAGGTGTCCAAGCTGGTTGCAGGAAAAACACCTGCGAGTGTCAGAGGTGGGCCGGGCACTGGTGGATGAGACAGGACCTACGGGAGGTCGGCTGGTAGGGGCAGGGGTGGTCGTAGTTGTCATCTTACCCCCCTTTCCAGCTGGCGGTGGACGGCTTCCGCACCCCCGATGGACGGTTGGCCTCATAGGTGTCTGCAATCTGTGCTGCTGTATTCGCATCTTTTGGTTCCTGGTCCATCACGAAATGTCGCATGTCTGCAGAACACGCGTGTAGGAATTGGTCCTTTACCATCAGGTCTGTTATCTGCTCACCAGTGGTGGCGGACAGTCCTTGGGCCCATTGGTTTAAGTTGGTCCGGAGCCCATCCACAAAGTCTCTGTTGCTGTCGTGAGATCCACGCTGGAGTGTCCAGAACTTTTTGCAGTACATCTCTGGAGTCAACTGATACTTCCGTATTAGGGCCTGCTTTATGGCCTCATTGTCTCCACTCTGCTCTTGAGGGAGACTGGCAAACGCGTCCAGGGCTTTGCCTCGCAGCCCTGGGGTTAAGTATCGTGCCCATTGTGCTGAGGGCAACTGGTACTGCAACCAAGTCTTTTCAAATCCCCTCAAAAAGGTGTCGAAATCCCTGTCCTTTTCCATCACAGGAAAGTGCTCTGGTCGGGGCTTAAAGCTTCTGGCATTATTGGACTCACCGTTTAGTGAGGAAGATGTCTGCTGCCGGACTTTGAGGATATTCAATTCATGGTCTCTCTGGGCTTGGCGCTCTCGCTCGGCTCTCTCAGCCTCTCGCTCGGCTCTCTCAGCCTCTCGCTCGGCTCGCTCAGCCTCTCGCTCGGCTCGCTCAGCCTCTCGCTCGGCTCTCTCAGCCTCTCGATATTGCTGAAGGAGGTTCAGCCGTCCCTGCCGGTCATCTGCAGCGAATTGTTGTAGGGCCATCTGCAGGTAGGAGTCCATGTTGCCCCGGTCACTGCTCTGGCTTGCAGTTGATGGTGGGGACTCTGCAGCAGCCCCGTCCTGGGCTTGGCTTGCCTCCTCTTCTACAGCACTGGGGGAACGGACATGCTCTGCGTCCCATTGTAAAAGTTCTTTAATGAGGTCTTGCCTCGTTTTGCCATGGCCATCAATCAACTTGGATCTGCAGAGTGCAGCAAGAACCTCCTTCTGCTGATTGTACCAAGCTTCTGTCACAGCATCCATTATTGCCAAATATAAGATAGGATAGAAAAACAAGAGAGAGGGGAAGGGGTAACTGCTACACGTACAGTATTGTTCCAGGTATATTTAAACACTGAGTTCAATCCTCAAAACTTTTGCAAGTTTTAGTGAAATGGATGATTGCTCAAACCAGATCACTAATGCTCTATATCCCACCGCTGCCACTAATTTGTCACGAACAGCCGGGGGAGTCACTCAGAAATCCGCAGCTGTAAACTGATGTGTTACACATGACTACTCTCTAGCGCCCCCCGCTTGTCTGCAGGCCACTTTTGGTACTGCAGGACAATGCATAAGATGAGGCTGCTGAGCTAATAATGCCAAATATCGGAGGTCTGACAGCAAGGGTAAATGCATATATCACCGATTCCCGCTAATGGAATATATATATATATATATATATATATATATATATATATATATATATATATATATATATATATATATATACCTCCGTACCCTTAATAATAGCACTCCAATAATTCTGTGCAATAGCAATTACGCGGCCACCACCCAGACTTTCTACAGGTAGCTGGGGACCCGTTTCAGATAGCATAAGGTCCTTCGGGTTTATCGGATTCGTATATAAAGCATGAGGAAGAAACTATTAAATTTTTAGATATTTAATCCGAAAATAGGCAGTGTTTACAGAATATACAAGAATTTACAAAAGGGAACAATACACATTACGGCATAGACAGTTACATTAAAATAAAAGGTATTAAAGTGAAACTTACTAAGCTTGTGCCATAGAAGTGGCGTCTACTTAGGGAGTGGAGGGAACTCCAAATGGTAGAAGAATGGCCAGCATCACCCTTCATGATGCCCTCCAAGTACTGACTGAGCCGCCCAGACAGGAACTGTCTCTTATGCTCTTGCTAGCCCCCCTTGCCTGTGACATCATTTTACAGTCACTTGTGGGCTGGGCTTGAGATGGTCACAAAGTTCCATAATTCTAGGGTTTTTCATATCTTTGCTCCTGGGTCACACAGGTGAAAGATATTAGCGTCATATTTTATATCTCGGATTTACAGTTACATTGATACCAAAAACAACGCCTCTAGTACAATTTTACTGGCCAATACTAATTGGTCGTGATTCCAACGATCTCCCCGTCGGGTGAGACGGTGCGCTGGGTTCCGCATGACGCAGGGATTCTGGCAATGTGTTTTTCATTTTTCTAGCATTAAAGCAGCACTTAAAACCTGCTTTGGAAGTTTTCCCGCCAATAACATAAAGAATTGTCTTTCTCTGCATCTACTTTTTCTGTAGATCTACCATCCCCCATGTCGTAAATACCTAGACTCTCAGGCCGATCAGATAATCGTCATGACGATCTCTGGCTGATGGTGGACAGGAGGGGGGATGGAGACCCTTCAACAGTTTTACATGACAGAGAAATATACTACCCTCTGACCTGGTATCACATCATGATTCAAGGCAGGTTTATGCAATCTATAATATTCCCTAGGGGATCTCTATGTGAAAGAAAGTAAAGGCCATTAGATGCATAATGAAGAGGTTAAACCAGAGGTAGTATGAGGAGAACAAAGTACTTGCTAGTGAAGTGGTTATAAAGCCAGTGTGAGTTAATGGACGATACCTGTAACCATGAGGGATATAACCATAAGGGAGATATGCTGGTTATGCAATATGCAATTTACCAAGTGTGAGGCCATGTGTCAGATTAGAACATACCTGCGTCAGTGAGCAGGGACAGGATCCTAACTGGCGTGTGCACCATGCTGTGGTAGCCGTGGGTTTATATAGGAGGGGACGCAGAACACCTGCGTGCACTTCCTGGTTTGGAAGTGGAACACAGCGTGAGTCCAATGACACGCTTGCCCGCGCATGCACAGAAGTAACCTGGTTCACGCATGTGCATAGCGTGAGGGCGCGGTGAACATTGCCTGGTTACAGGGAATGTGATGCAGATAGGTGGTATTGCAGCGCTAGTCAGCGCTTACGCAGGGGAATGATAATGTGGTGATTAAACTAGAGGGGAGTAATTTGAAGGTGTGCGTTCACATACTAACCTATATGGTGCAGGATATAGGTGAAATAAAGGTTGTAGGTCATGTGACTTCTTTGTAAGAAAGTGAACCAGTGAATATGCTGTGAAGAACAGGTGGCTCACGTGACCAAAGGAGCCTAGAAAAACGGAAAAAAGAATTAGTGAATGCATCCAAGTACAAGCGAATAAAATATGATCACATTAAATAACATTCAATATTATGAGATATACCTTTGACAGTTACATTAGAACAGTTACATTAAAAAAAAGTTACATAAAACCATTGCCTGTAACCAGGTAATGTTCACTGCGCCCCCACGCTATGCGCATGCGCGGGCGTGTGTGTCATTGGACTCACGCTGCGTTCGACTTCAAAACCAGGAAGTGCACGCAGGTGTTCTGCGTCCCCTCCTATATAATCCCCGGCTACCACAGCATGGTGCACACGCCAGCTAGGATCCTCTCCCAGCTCAAGCCTCACACTTGGTAAACTGCATATTGCATAATCAGCATATTTCTTATGGTTATATCCCTCATGGTTACAGGTATCGTCCATTAACTCACACTGGCTTTATGACTAGAGTTGAGCGAAGTTCGAGATTCACTAATTTCATGTTCGAGTGATTTTGGGGGTATTCGAGATGGAATTTTAAAAGCTCGACAGTTTGAGTTAGGTTCGAGAATGATTCGATCAACATAAACGTGGCTTTTCACAGTAAGGCTATATGCACATGTTGCTGTCTGCATGCGTCCTGTGTCCCCAGCACAATCCCTCTCCATTTCCTACTCACCGATCACGGGTGCCTTGCTCCACGTCTGTCACAAATCTGCGGTGTCTTTTTCTCTTTAGAAAATGGCTGCCGATTCATTAGTCAATTAGTTATTCTGTGCTTTCCCCGCCCACCGGCGCCCATGATTGGTTGCAGTCAGACATGTCCCCAAGCTGAGTGACAGCTGTCTCACTGCAACCAATCACAGCCGCCGGCGGGCGGGTCTATATCGTGCAGTAAAATAAATAAATAAAAAAAAAAAAAAGCGGTTCCTTCCATCTTTGATACCAGCCAGGATAAAGCCGCACGGCTGGAGGCTGGTATTGTCAGGATGGGGAGCGCCACGTTATCGGGAGCCCACCACCCTAACAATATCCGCAGACAGCCGCCCGGAATTGCCGCATCCATTAGATGCGACAGTCCCGAGGGACTCCACCCAGCTTATCCCGATTTGCCCTGGTGCGGTGGCAATCGAGGTAATAACGGGGTTAAGCATGCCAGGCGTCTCCCCGAAACACCTTCTATGATCAACCTGAAAGTGAAAGTAAATAAACACACAGCGAAAAATCCTTTATTTGGAATAAATGACAAAAAAACACCTCATTTACCTCTTTATTAATAATAATAATAATAATAATAATAATCTTTATTTCTATAGCGCCAACATATTCCGCAGCGCTTTACAATTCAGAAGGATCATATACAAACAAGTAACAGTTATCGAAAATACAATATTTATAGGGAAAAAAGACAACCCTGCTCGTGAGAGCTTACAATCTACAGAGAGATGGAGGGGGGGGGGTGTGGGACGGGACAAGGTACAAGTGCTTATTTACAATGACAATCCAGCCATCTCAAAAAATGGGGGATAGATAATGGCTTCGTGGATGTTGGCCATTAATCACTAAATACCCCTCCAGGTCCGACGGAATCCACAGGACACTGCCAGCTCGGCTACATGAAGCTGCAGCAGCACCGTAGAACACGATCGCGCTGTATCAGCTCCACGTAGCAATGAAGTATATCGCGCTGTCAGCAGAGACTAAAGCAATGCAGAAGTCAAAATTACCAAATCTGCTTATCTTTATCATTAGAGGCAGTAGACTAGTGGATAGAGTGCTTGCCTAAGAAGCATAACTTCAGGAGTTATAATCCCGGTCCCAATAAAGATTTTTTTTTTTAATTTTAAATTATAATTATATATTTATAATTTAATTTAATTTGCACTGAGAGCTGTGAGTCGCGGAACACACCTCTAAAATTGGAGCAGTTCACGGAATGAGGCTGCATTGCTCTCCTCTCTCTCTCTTCTCTCCTCTCTTCTTTCTCTTTCTCTCTTTCTCTCTCTTTCTCTCTTCTCACTCTTCTCACTCTTCTCTCTTTCTTTCTCTCTTTCTCTTTCTTTCTCTTTCTTTTTCTTTCTTTCTCTCTCTTCTCTTCTCTCTTCTCTCTTTCCTCTCTCTCCTCTCTTCTCTCTTCTCTCTCTTCTCTCTCTCCTCTCACTCCTCTCTCTCTCCTCTCTCCTCTCTCCTCTCTCCTCTCTCCTCTCTCCTCTCTCCTCTCTCCTCTCCTCCCTTTTTCTCCTCCCTTCTTCTCCTCCCTTCTTCTCCTCCCTTCTTCTCCTCCCTTCTTCTCCTCCCTTCTTCTCCTCCCTTCTTCTCCTCCCTTCTTCTCCTCCCTTCTTCTCCTCCCTTCTTCTCCTCCCTTCTTCTCCTCCCTTCTTCTCCTCCCTTCTTCTCCTCCCTTCTTCTCCTCCCTTCTTCTCCTCCCTTCTTCTCCTCCCTTCTTCTCCTCCCTTCTTCTCCTCCCTTCTTCTCCTCCCTTCTTCTCCTCCCTTCTTCTCCTCCCTTCTTCTCCTCCCTTCTTCTCCTCCCTTCTTCTCCTCCCTTCTTCTCCTCCCTTCTTCTCCTCCCTTCTTCTCCTCCCTTCTTCTCCTCCCTTCTTCTCCTCCCTTCTTCTCCTCCCTTCTTCTCCTCCCTTCTTCTCCTCCCTTCTTCTCCTCCCTTCTTCTCTCAGACCTGGCGATGATCAGCTGATGCGGTCACCTGACGGAATCAGCTGACACTATAAGTCAAGCGGTGAGGCCGGCTTTTTACCGCGCGGCCGGCTAAACTATCAACTGATGCTGTCGGACAGGAGTCTGCACTGAAGTGTGTAGTTTTTGTTTTTGTTTTTTTTTTGCACTGATGCATCATCTGAATGTATAAAAGCTGTTTTATACAATCATGTGATTCATGCTCTTGAACCTGACACGTCATCTGATCGCTTTGCCTTCCAGCAAACCGATCAGATGATATTGGATCCGGATTGGACTGCGCGGGACCCTTGACCCAGGATTACTGAGGACGGGGGTTCTTTATTTCAATAAAGATGGAGTCACTAATTGTGTTTGTGTTTTATTTCTAATAAAAATATTTTTCTGTGTGTTGTGTTTTTTTTTTTATCTGTACTAGAAATTCATGGTGGCCATGTCTAATATTGGCGTGACACCATGAATTTTGGGCTTAGGGCCAGTTGATAATATACAGCTAGCCCTAACCCCATTATTACCCAGCAAGCCACCCATCACCAGTGCAGCTGGAAGAGTTGGATACAGCGCCAGAAGATGGCGCTTCTATGAAAGCGCCATTTTCTGAGGCAGCTGAGGATTGCAATTCGCAGCAGGGGTGCCCAGAAAGCTTGGGCACCCTGAGCTGCGGATTCCAATCCCCAGCTGCCTAGTTGTACCTGGCTGGACACAAAAATTAGGTGAAGCCCTCGTCGTTTTTTTTTTTCTTTTTTTCAATTATTTCATGAAATTCATGAAATTTTTTTAAAAAAAAAAAAGGGCTTCCCTATATTTTTGGTTCCCAGCCGGGTACAGATAGGCAGCTGGGGGTTGGGGCAGCCCGTACCTGCCTGCTGTACCTGGCAAGCATACAAAAACATGGCGAAGCCCACGTAATTTTTTGGAGGGCAAAAAACTCCTGCATACAGTCCTGGATGCTTATGAATGGCATGCAACAATGAAGAAATAAAAAGTGTAATATTCACAAATTCATTCCTACTGTAACAATTCAATGAGATTTTTTGAATATGATTGATCAATGATTTGAGCCCCCCTGCCCCGTCACGGCAACTCTCTATAGGGGGTCCCTAACGCTATATTATAAATTTATTGTACCATAAGGTCTCGTATAATGAGCAGGACCATATGAAAACACCACTTACCCGAGACATGTCTGAACCGCTCCCATGCTGCCAGGACTGACAATCATTGATCAATAATTTGCAAAAAATCTCATTGAATTGTTACAGTAGGAATTAATTTGTGAATTTTACACTTTTTATTTTTTCATTGTTGCATGCCATTCATGAGCAGTGCTGGCTCCCCTCTTCTTTGCAGTCCTGGATGGAGTATGCTGAGCCTTGTAGTTCTGCAGCTGCTGTCTGTATGGAGGAGAGCAGACAGCAGCTGCAGAACTGCAAGGCTCAGCATGCTCCATTCACTAGTGTATGCAGGAGAGAAGACAGCAGCTGCAGAACTAAAGGCTCAGCATACTCCATCCGGGACTGTATGCAGGAGTTTTTTACCCACTAAAAAAAAGACGTGGGCTTCGCCAAATTTTTGTATGCTAGCCAGGTACAGCAGGCAGGTACGGCTGCCCCCAACCCCCAGCTGTCTATTTGTACCTACCCAGCTGGGAACTAAAAATATAGGGAAGCCCTTTTTTTTAATTATTTCATGAATTTTATGAAATCATTAAAAAAAACAAAACGACGTGGGCTTTGCCCCATTTTTGTGTCCAGCCGGGTACAACTAGGCAGCTGGGTATTGGAATCCGCAGCACAGGTTAGCCTGAGCTTTCTGGGCACCTCTGCTGCGAATTGCAGTCCGCAACCGCCCCAGAAAATGGCACTTTCATAGAAGCGCCATCATCTGGCGCTGTATGCAACTCTTCCAGCTGCCCTGATGCCGGGGTGGCTTGTTGGTTAATTATGAGTTAATACTAGCTTTGTTTTACTAGCTAGTATTAAGTCTGAGATTCTTAATGTGAGGCAAGTTTGACCCGGCCATTAAGAATCTCCAATAAAGGGTTAAAAAAACCACACAGAGAAAAAATACTTTAATAGAAATAAATACACAGACACATTTAGAGACTGTCAGCCCTGTCAGCCCTCGACGATCCTGCTCTTCTGTCTTCTTTCTCCTTCAACCCAAGCAGCTCTGCTACATAAGCAGCGCTGCATGGGGGAAGATGCTGCTTCCCGTGCAGTCTATATCACTCAGTGAGTGAGCAGCAGCGGCATGCTGTAAGAATTGACGTCACCGCTGACAGGCGCGTTGCTATAGCAATGGTGATCTCCGTTATTGACCGGCTGTGGCAGCCGGTGAACAACGGAAGAGGGAAGCAGAACGGGGAGCCGATCATGTGCCATAGCATATCGACGGTACATGGGGATGCTCAAACGAGCACCCACAGCATACCGGATAGATGTACTGACAAGACCTAGCAATGACGTCTGGCCATGTGACCAGTCTGTAGCCAATGAGATAATAGACACGTGACTGGTCACATGGCTATTTTGACGTCACGATAGGTCCTATGCTGGTGCTGGTTACCGGGAGGGTGCAGCAATTATCGGAAGGAAAAGCGGCGGGAGACAGAGTGCAGGACGCGTCGCGGGTACCTGTAAGTGTTATGGCAATGTTTATTAACTAACAACCTCATGTCCTGATAATTAACTTATGGCACTCCAAAAAGGTATAATTTGTACACATTATATTGGGCATTAATGGATGACCAAATTAAAGGAGTAACACCTTTTTCCAATAAAAACAATCTTTATTTAAACATGTATTTAAAATATTTTAGCATAAGGATACCGAATGAAAGAGGGACACAAGCAGGAACAGTAATTAAATCCCTATATTAATCAAACCCCAATAGGTGGGATACATTGCATCAAAAAACAGGTGAATATAAATATAATTAACAGCCAAATATCACATGTTTCGTGGACCAAATGTAGACTCTGCGATTCAAACTGCGTTTTTATCAATGTTACAAATATTCTCTGAAGCACAATTTCCCCATAGATAATTTATACTCATGAGAATAAATAAATAAATAAAAGAGTATATGGGGTCCCTTGAGCGAGAAATTAATTCAAACATGCAGTATAACTTTCAAGTAAGCATACACAGCGATTACCGCCGAGCCTCACACAGTGTGAGGGTCACGGCAGGGTACTACTACTCAGGTGATGTACTTTTGTGATATCTTTGTGATACCATTATGTTGGGCGTCAGCCTATCTCTGAGTCTCAATGTTTATGGATGCATGCAGGCTCGGCGGTAATCGCTGTGTATGCTTACTTGAAAGTTATACTGCATGTTTGAATTAATTTCTCGCTCAAGGGACCCCATATACTCTTTTATTTATTTATTTATTCTCATGAGTATAAATTATCTATGGGGAAATTGTGCTTCAGAGAATATTTGTAACATTGATAAAAACGCAGTTTGAATCGCAGAGTCTGCATTTGGTCCACGAAACATGTGATATTTGGCTGTTAATTATATTTATATTCACCTGTTTTTTGATGCAATATATCCCACCTATTGGGGTTTGATTAATATAGGGATTTAATTACTGTTCCTGCTTGTGTCCCTCTTTCATTCGGTATCCTTATGCTAAAATATTTTAAATACATGTTTAAATAAAGATAGTTTTTATTGGAAAAAGGCGTTACTCCTTTAATTTGGTCATCCATTGATGCCCAATATAATGTGTACAATGTTTATTAACTGTATGTGTACATTTATGTGTTTTTATGTGTTTGTTTTTGCCTCCCATTGGTTTCAATGGGGTTTGAGAGGTTTGTCGAACGGCTCGCCGAACCGAACTCGAACGCGACCTCCATTCGACGAACCGAACTCGAGCCTCTAGAGGGTGGCTCATCTCTATTTATGACCACTTCACTAGCAGGTACTTTGTTCTCCTCATACTACCTCTGGTTTAACCTCTTCCTTATGCATCTAATGGCCTTTACTTTCTTTCACACAGAGATCCCCTAGGGAATATTATAGATTGCATAAACCTGCCTTGAATCATGATGTGATACCGGGTCAGAGGGTAGTATATTTCTCTCTTTTCTTTAATGAGTCATTATACACCCATCTTGTACTTACAGTGTTCCTCCTGTTTTGCCCCTCTGACTGAAGGTTCCATTTCCATTTAATGCATCAGACATGTGCTCTATACTGTGACACCAAGCAGCACTGGTACAATTTTGAATTTTGCCTCACGTGTACAGGTATTAGTTTAGTATATTTATTTAAACACATAAAGTCTTCCCCCCCCCCCCTTTTATCTTGGTGTAATTTTGACACAAGTACATATATGTACTTTAACATTTCAGACTATATTACCCTGATGGACATAATATACTGTATGGCCACACAGTGTTGATCTCACCTTGGGCGTTCTGTCATATACATGCAGGTATTCAACATGCCCCATAAAACTGTATCACATTATATTGACAGTTACATTTTTACATGATTCTCTAACAACTGTTTCATGTTTTACATTTAGACTATATGTATAGTCTTTTCCTGTCTAAGACATCATTACACAGTTACTTTTGGTGCGACTTGACCATTTGTTCTGACATCTAGTTATGTTCACGCATCAAAAAAAATTTTGTCACCTCCATTTTATAATGAAATATACATGTTTCCACAGATTTCTTATAACTTTGGAGATTTCTTGACCTCCATACATGGATGTTTGTGTAAATGTTTGTATTTTGCATGTGGAGATGTTGTTCTTCTAAACCATGTTTATGAAATATGATTTATTTTATCATGCTATGTTTTTTATGTTGATTTATTGTTTTCTTTTTCCTTTTGGTAACACTGTATATTTTTTTCTTTTATGTCACTAGTCTGATGGTCCTTGAAAAAGATCCTATTAGGACTGAAATGTTGGTGACAGACTATTTTTAATTTCAATAAAACAACGTTTAGCACCATCCAAGGTCCTTTTCTCATTTCTTTGTGATGTGCCAGAGCTTTTTTATGAATTGCTGAGATATTAAATAGGCATTTCTCATCTGTGTTCACCAAGGAACTGACTGTCCAGGATCATTCAACAAGTGAAAAATCAAAGTTCACCACCCAATATGATAAATTCAACACAAGAAGAAGTACGCCTACGTCTGTGTAAATTAAACATTGACAAATCCCCAGGGCCAGATGGCATTCATACACGAATATTGAGGGAATTGAGCTCAGTTAATCGACAGACCGCTGTATCTCATCTTTTTAGACTCGCTTGTAACAATGTTAGTGCCTCAGGATTGGAGGATTGCTGATGTGGTCTATTTAAGAATGGTAAGCGAGTAGATCCAGGCAACTAACGTCCAGTAAGCCTGACATCAGTAGTATGCAAAGTTTTTGAAGGCATTTTAAGGGATGACATGAAAAAATATATTGCAGAAAATAATATAATAACAGACAGCATGGATTCATGAAAGATAAGTCATGTCTAACCAACCTGTTAGGGTTCTATGAGGGGGTAAGTGCCAATCTGGATATTGGTAATGCAGCTGATGTGATTTATTTGGACTTTGCAAAGGCATTTGATACTGTACCACATAATAGCCTTATACTAAAGCTCCAGAAGCAAGGACTAGGAGAAACTACTATATATGCAACTGGGTAAGGAATTGACTAAAAGATTGGAATCAAAGAGTAGTCATAAATGGTACATTCTCTAAATGGGCTATAGTAAGCAGTGGGGTGCCACAGGGATCTGTGCTAGGACCAATTCTTTTTAATCTCTTTATTAATGACCTTGTGGATGGGATTGATAGTAAAGTGTTAGGGTACCTTCACACTTAGCGATGCAGCAGCGATCCGACCAGCGATCTGACCTGGTCAGGATCGCTGCTGCATCGCTACATGGTCGCTGGTGAGCTGTCAAACAGGCAGATCTCACCAGCGACCAGTGAACAGCCCCCAGCCAGCAGCGACGTGCAAGCGACGCTGCGCTTGCACGGAGCCGCCGTCTGGAAGCTGCGGAGACTGGTAACTAAGGTAAACATCGGGTATGGTTACCCGATGTTTACATTAGTTACCAGTGCACACCGCTTAGCTGTGTGTGCAGGGAGCAGGGAGCCGCGCACACTGAGCGCTGGCTCCTTGCTCTCCTAGCTACAGTACACATCGGGTTAATTAACCCGATGTGTAATGCAGCTACATGTGCAGAGAGCCGGAGCCGGCAGCACAGGCAGCGTGAGAGCTGCAGAGGCTGGTAACTAAGGTAAATATCGGGTAACCACCTTGGTTACCCGATGTTTATCTTGGTTACAAGCTTACCTCAGCTGTCAGACGCCGGCTCCTGCTCGCTGCTCGCTTCATTTGTCGCTCTCTCGCTGTCACACACAGCGATCTGTGTGTCACAGTGGGAGAGCGCCTTTGAAGAAAACGAACCAGGGCTGTGTGTAACGAGTAGCGATCTCGCAGCAGGGGCCAGATCGCTGCTCAGTGTCACACATAGCGAGATCGCTAATGAGGTCACTGCTGCGTCACAAAAAGCGTGACTCAGCAGCGATCTCGGCAGTGAGCTCGCTGTGTGTGAAGCACCCCTTAGTCTTTGCTGATGACACCAAACTATGTAGGATATTAAAAACTGACCTTGATAGTACAATATTACAAAAAGATCTGGATTAGATGTCAGAATGGGCAGATACTTGACAAATGAGATTTAATGTTGATAAATGTAAAGTAATGCACCTAGGACAGAGTAATCCTATAGCTACATATACATTAAAGGGAAGTAAACGCTGGACTACAGAACAGGAGAAGGACTTGGGTATTCGTATTACAAATAAGCTGAGCAACACTACTCAATGTCAAGCAGCAGCTGCTAAAGCAAACAAGATTTTAGGGTGTGTAAAAAGAGTTTAGATCCCGTAATCCCAACGTATTGTTACCCCGCTTATTATTATTATTATTATTATTATTATTATTATTATTATTATTATTATTTATTATTATAGCGCCATTTATTCCATGGCGCTTTACAAGTGAAAGAGGGTATACATACAACAATCATTAATAGTACAAAACAGACTGATATATGAGGAGAGAGGACCCTGCCCGCGAGGGCTCACAGTCTACAGGGAATGGGTGATGGTACAATATAACTCTATGATCTTTAAATCACTTGTAAGGCCACATCTGGAATATGGGATCCAGTTTTGGGCTCCACATTTTTAAAAGGACATTCAGAAGTTAGTCAGTTCAAAGGCGGCTAACTAGACTACTACAAGGAATGGAAGGCCTCCCATATGATGACAGGTTGAAAAAGTTAGATACAGTATGTTTAGCTTACAAAAAAGGCGTCTCAGAGGAGATCTCATTTATATGTATAAATACATGTGTGGTCAATATAAAGGACTGGCACATGACTTATTTCTTCCAAAAACCATACTAAGGACCAGGGGGCATATACTGCGAGTGGAAGAAAAGTGATTCTGGCAGCTAAGTAGGAAAGGGTTCTTTACAGTTAAGCAGTCAGACTGTTGAATGCCCTACCACAAGAGGTAGTAATGGCAGATACTATAGCAACTTTTAAAAAAGGGCTGGATGATTTCCTCAGTGCGCCCAACATTGTCGGTTATAAATGACTTAATGACAAAATGTATAATTGGTGGAGGAAGGTTGAACTAGATGGACCTAGGTCTTTTTTTCAACCTAAGTAACTATGTAACTTTCCTCAAGAGCTCAGAGATCGAAGGCATCAACACATCGAGGGGGATAGGGCCTTCCAGACTATGCAGCCCACTGAAATCCTAAGTGTCAGCCATCGAGAGCACAGCTCCACTATACTATTATAGGGAGCGGGACCCTGACCGCTTCAGGCCGAAGGGTCACTCAGGAACATCTACATAACTGTGCAAGGATGTAGGCTCCAGACCACTAAGCAATACCAGTGGGGACGGACTCCCGGACGGGCTCCCCAAAGCGGCAGCGGTACTCAGAGACTTGGTTTACTTCTGTCAGAGTCTACTTAATAATTGCACCAACATCTTCACAGCCTGAGTGAGTACACTGCCCTCCCCGGGTCGCTGCCTGCCCACATCACCTCCACCGTGCCATCCACCAATGCTCCAGAGACCCGGGGTCTTCCCTACCCGTGGAGGGATCACCATATATTCCCCCTTATTATTCGAGTGGCCGCTGAGCCCCGGGCCCGGGGACCCTTGAGCCACAGCAAACCCCGAATCCAAGCAGTCAGTCTGCTGCAGGGGCACTACACCTCGAAAACTTTGGCGTCACAAACCGGATCAGACTGGGCCCATTGTCCTGGGTGACGTGCATCTTATAAAACTGGACTGTGGAGTTAAAAACTTTATTGCAGCCATTTTCCGCCATCTTTGTCGCCTAAAAACGACAACCCCGCCATCTTCCCCGCCAAAAGAGCGCGAAAAGCAAAGTTCCGCCACTCCTGAGAGTGCGGCCGGACCCGGAGGTTCCCAGTGATCCCCTGCGCTAGAGTGATTGCTAACAAAAACCAAGGGCTAGCAGGAAGATGGAGGCGCAGAGAAAGAACGGGGTCCAATCGGTTTGCACATGGCGATATGTCTACTCCAGCGGAGTGGGAGTCTAGCCACCCTGTATCGGGGACTGCTGCCTGGCTGGAGTGAGAACTAGCCTGGTTCTGCTTCCGGGTGCAGGTGCAGTCCCTTAAACAGGCGGCGGGCTGGAAGGAGGAGGTTCAGAAAATGGTGGCGGCAGTGGGGGCCCACGAGAATCGGGCCGCGCATGCTGAGCTGCGCTGGGAGTTGGGAACGCAGACTCGTCAAACATCGCTAACCTGCCCGTAGCCGAGACCCGTCTCCAGTCTGGTGGTGGAGCACCAGCCAGCCCAGCATCCTGAAGCTACAACACCGCTGACTACACAGCCTCCATTCCTGCTTGTGGACCTGGCTCCCAGGATGGGTTCTGGTGGTTCCTGGAATGCTGGATCCATGAGGCTGAGTGAGCCTCATGACCCCATGCAGCAGTGGTAGCTGAACCTGGATAGCTAGCCGCAAGTTTAAGAAAAGTTTGAAAAATGACTGTTTGGACTTGTCACGTTTGTTGAACATTCTCCAGTGTTATGTTTGAGTGGAGAAGGCCGTTGGGGACCGGTCACAGGGTCCTCTGTGGAGGGTGACAGAGTTAATACTTGCATTATAATTTGTCATCCTTGTGGAACCTTTTTCCCATGTTCCGTTAAAGGTAAAAAGGCTATCAGGGTCCTGGACGGTGCGGCGCTGGTAGACTGCATCAGAGGCCCTTGATGGAGAGCAGCACAAAGGGCAACGGCTGCGAGGTTACTCAGGATGGTTACCAGAGTCGTGTTTTGCACCTCCAGGGCTTCAAGCTGTCACCAGGGACTGCTAAGGTACTTGGAAAAGGGGTGTACACCAGGATTAGAGGTGGCATCAAGGATCCAGGTTGTTTGGGTGCCAGGTTGAAGGGAGAGGGACAATGGGAATGGACTGCGGCAGGAAGGGGCTGCAGCAGAGTTGGCTGAGCCACCGACTACCGCTACAACCGGTAGCGTTCCTCGTTGTTCTACCTAATAGACTCTGAGAGTTTGCAACGTTCAAGTGTATTGCCTCCCCTTTGTGTGATGTATATTTATACAGTAATATTGTTATGCTTTTTACAGTTTGAAAACAAAAATAAAATCTCTGGGTGTCCTGTAGCTCGGGGACAAGCTACATTTAACCAAGAGGGAATGTGACGCCCCTGACTCTGTCAAGGTGTCAGAGGGAACTGCACCCCTGTCTCTTATGGTGCAACACTCACCCCTCCATTGTTCTTGGATCCTAAGTACCGGTATTGCTTCCATCAGCACTCAAATCCTAACCACACCTCACACCACACCCTGTCAGGCACACCAGTGGGCAGTCTAGCTGGAATAGGGCCACCCACCTAGGGGTCAGGCAGACTGGTGGGAGGGAGGAAGTCAGAGTTGAGTAGTAGCCCTCAGAGTGAGGAGCTGAGGGAATTGGAGCTCCCTGTGTGACCTTGGTTGGGTCGCAGACTGTGGTCTGGGACCAGAGGAGTTGGAGACCCGGTCGTAGGGTATTGGAGACAGGGTGGATAAAAATCTTGATTTTTTTAAAAAAATCAAAAAAATCAGATTTTTTTGATTTAAATCAGATTTTTTTTATTTAAATCATTTGATTTAAATCAGATTTTTTAATCAAGTTGTACACAAGCAAAACTTTGTCTTTTTGCAAATCTAATTGTTTTACACAAATAAAAATATTAAAACAGTTGATTATGAAACCTAATAATTTTTATTTGCACTATTAAACACTCAGAATTGAACTACAGAGAGTAAGTACTTTTTAGCAATAGCCTATCTCTAACGTTTGAAGTAAGCAAACATCTTCAGTGAATACATCAGTCCTTTAAGCCTACTGTTTATTTAGGACTTTTAATAGGAAAACCAGTTGTCCTGCTTTAGCAGTTCCTAAGCGGTTTCGGACTGTTGTGTGCACAAAACCAAATGAAGAAAACAATCTCTCTACTCCTGCGGATGAAGCCGATGCAGTCAGTAGCTGAGTAGCTAGATTTATTATCTTTGCTGGAAGAACAAGTGATTGCGACTTCCACCAGTCCAGTGGTTTTAGTTCATTAACGACGTTATCTGCAAACATGTATTTTTGAAATGGTGCAGATTCACACTTCAATTTCAGCACAGTTGCCACAATGTCATGGTTAGTATTGGCGAGCCACTCCATTGCAGAGTTGATTTCCGCCTCAGATAATTTTTTCCCTCTGTAGATGGGATGCAAGATATTGGCTAAATAGTGTTGTTCTTTTAATGCTTGGTCCTTGCGGTGCTGTATTGCAACCTTTACATTGTTTGAGAGGTTCAAGAGATCTAGAGAACCTTCTAAATCTTTCCAAACTTCTGTGGCATCAGCTATGGTTGCAGTATCTTTCTGCATTTTATCCAACGCAATCGATATTGGCTTTAACCTTTCCAAAAGGTCCTCGGCATTTCTCTTCACACCAAGATTTAATACTTTGCTTCGTATATTAGCATCAATTTTATCCCGATGTGTTTCGCAAATGGACAGTAATTTTGACCAGTTGTTAATAAACAGTTCCAAGCAGTCAGCCAAGGTATTCCATCTAACATCTTGTGGTAGAACCAACTTCAGTCCTCCCATTTCCTTGTAGGTTGCATGTGCAAAATGATTATTGCGGAAATATTTAACAATTTCTACAACATGTTCCTTGACACCCAAAATATGCAGGTCTTTTGCCAAAAGATGCAACAAATGGGCAGAACAACCGTATGTAATGACATTTGTGTCATCCTGTGCCAGTTCCGCTCGCATTTTTGCCACATTGCTTGCGTTATCAGTAACTAAGCTCCTTACTTTACATCCAAACTGTTCTTGGCATTGGTGAATTGAGTTCTTAGCAATTTCAAGTAAATATTCAGCAGTATGTGAATTTCCAGATGTGTCGATTGTGTCTGTAAGGTAAGTTTCACCATCTTCTGTTGTGACACAAGTGCAAATTATGGGGTCGTTGTGGATGTTGCTCCAACCATCCAAGCTCATGTTAACAACCTTGTCTTTCAAATATTTTGTACAAGCCGCTCTTTCTATGGCGTATACAGCCTGAAGATGTTTTCCTGAGATATCAAATCTACTTGGTGGTTTGTAGCCTGGTCTAATTCCTTCGATCATTTGTACAAACAATGGGTGCTCAACTAGTCGGAAAGAAGAATTGGTTGCAAATATGAATTTAGCAATTAATTCATCAAAATGTTCTTTCTGGCTCGTCGTAGTCTTTAAGATGAATTTTTCTACACTTTGTTGCACGCAAAGTTTTTTTTTGGGCTGCTTTGTTGAAGTTGTACCCAGATATTGATTGTCACGTGCAGCACAAGCCATATTTGACCCTGAAAGCACAGAAATTAAAAATATAAATCGACTGCGTATTTGAAGAAATATAACGAAAATATTGAAACAAACTTTTTGAACAATGTAATGGTCCTCGTCCTATAAGGGCTGTCTCAAAAGATAACTAATATCAGAGCCTCAGCAACTGAAAAAAAATTATGTCACAAAAGTTTTAAAAATGTTTTTTTTTTAAAAATGGTCAATTTGGCAGACTTCAAAAGTGAATTGCAGCCTACAATAAAAAAAAAATAAGCGTATACACACTTTATTTTTACTTAAAGGACATGTGCACCTTTATTTTTTAAGGTGCAGCCAGTCACAGTGTGCACATGTCCTCCCCCCGCAGCTCTCTTACCTCCGATGTCAGCGCTGCGGGGATCCATGGCTTCGTTCTGCCCGTCCGCGAGCGCGCCTCCATTCATTTCAATGGAGCGTGCGGCCCGCTGACGTCACGCCGCTGGATCACTGCGAGTAGGCCGCAACCGGAGGACGGGAGGCGGACGGTCAAAACGAAGCCACGGATCTCAGCGCTGCGGGGATCGGAGGTAAGAGCGCTGCGGGGGTGGCACATGTGCACCTTAAAAAAATAAAGGTGCACATGTCCTTTAGCGTTAATTTTCTGTGAAATATTGCCTTAACATAAATTTAAATTCTATACTCCAGAACTACCAGTGCTAGAAATTTTTCTTTTCATAGACTTTAACCATCCCAGTAAAATGTCTGTTAAAAAAATAGGTTGTAAATTAATTGCCAGACTTACCACTAGTACTAGGCTCCTGGTGCATAAGAAGCTGTGGGGGTTCATTGACATTAGTTGTATCACTATCAACATCTTCATTTCCCTTCTGGTTGCAGTTTTCATAATGTGATTTCAAACGGCAAACAAGTCCTTGGATATCCTTTTGACAGTATTTGCACTTTGCTCTTGCACCTTTCTTTCCAAGATCTGCTGCTGGCATCTCAACAAAATGAACCCAAATAGGGTCTCTCTTACGACCTGCTGCCATGGCTCACACAGATCACTTATGAAGTTTGATTGTTACTACAGCCTGAGCCAAGCACTGCTGATGTTACTACAGCCTGAGCCAAGTACTGCTGACTATCCAACAAGTTTGGGCATGTCAACTGAATGCAGGGAAAAAGAAACTAAACCAAAACTGAAACCAAGCTAGAAGTGTGGAATTAAAGGGGCAGTATGAACAAAATGTGGAGGCTATTAATAGTTTATACAATTAAGACATGCTGCTTTTAAACACCTACCTATTGCCATATAGTAAAACAAAAAAGATTTTTACTTACTTTGGGGTCCCCCCCTCACCCTGGCGTTAGATCGTTGCCCCTAGTTTCGTCCGTGTAACTATGGGCGCACATGCACACACTGCTCTCACTTCTCATTTTAATCATGATTTATATTAAAAAAAAACCTTTTGATTTAAATCAGTGATTTAAATCATGATTAAAATCATGATTTAAATCGATCCGATTTAAATAGAAAAAAATCTTTTGATTTAAATCGTGATTTAAATCATGATTTAAATCGGCGTGATTTAAATCAATCCACCCTGATTGGAGAAGGGTGCACTGACTTAGTTTTGGAGAACGGTCGGCACCGGAAAGTCCAGTAACCGGACCGGTACAGAGCACGGCGGGGTACAGGACCCTAGATCAGGGAGTAGCTTCACGCAACCTGATAATTCACCTGTGGAGGATAGTCTCTTTATGAACGTTCCCCAAGAGCTCAGAGATCGAAGGCATCAACAGAACGAGGGGGATAGGACCTTCCAGCCCATGCAGCCCACTGAAATCCCAAGTGTCAGCCATTGAGAGCACAGCTCCACTAAACTATTATAGGGAGCGGGACCCTGACAGCTTCAGGCCGAAGGGTCGCTCAGGAACATCTAAACAATTGTGCAAGGAGGTAGGCTCCGGACCACTAAGCAATACCAGTTGGTGACGGACTCCCCAAAGCGGCAGTGGTACCCAGAGACTTGGTTTACTTCTGTGTCAGAGTCTGCTTAATGATTGCACCAACATCTTCACAGCCTGAGTGAGTACTGTCACGAACAGCCGGGGGAGTCACTCAGAAATCCCCCGTGCTGGCCACCAATATCACGATCAGGGGGTAACAAGCGGGAGTCACACCCCTCCTTTCTACATCCCGACCGACAGACAGAGCACGTGACGCACTCTCTAGCGCCCCTCTTATAGTCAGGCCAATTATGGAATTGCCTACAATAAGCAAGGAGGTCGCTATTCTACTTATGCCGATTATTGAAGGGTCCCCGGTGAGAGTAGGGTATATATTCCCCCGACCTCCGCGGACGGAATATATAAAAACCTCCCCGAATCTCACTGGCTGCCCCACAATGATCCTTGGCACAAACTCACTGCCACCAACCGATTTATGGTAACTATTAGCCAAACACACAGACGTGGGATTCAAGATCGAGATAACAGAACAGCCCAAGATTAATTAAGGCACACTAGAAACTACAATATATACAATAGGGGTTCTACAGAATATATGCATAGATGAGTCAGAGTACATATACAAGTAAGATATTGATTACAAGCAGGCATACAATTCAAGCAGTTACCTTGTGCGTCTGGTCACAGGGGGGCACTGTTAGACCAGGTTTCTGGAACTCCCTCGCAGGTCTTTCCTGACCAGACCCCGAGCAAAGAACAAGCTAAAATGTCCGAACTGTGGTTATCAATCCTGGCCGGATCCCTGTCACCTCCTACCTTAGTGACCTCAGAGGGAGCACTGCTCCACCCCTGGCTGGAGTCAGGATAATATCCAAAAAGGGGATATTGGCCATAACTTTGCCTGGGAACGTCATAGGCGGACGCCAATGCTCTCATTGTCACAGTTATGAATTTAGCGGCAAAACGAGAGGACACATGGCTTGTCTGCTAGTTCCCCACTAGCCGATATCACGACTGGGGTACTTCCCAAGGTCCCACTCCCATAAAAAAGGTGTGCCAGCATCGTCCGCATGCGGAGACACCATTTTTATGGTTGCCGTATTTATCGGAAATATGGCTCACGAGATATTAACCATATTTTACCGGAGTCTTTCTGTCTGGTGGTTTCCAAAGCCTGGTAATGAGATACAAACTACTGTTACAGGGTCACAGCAGGGGGTCATCCTGTGTCCATTGTTCACAGCTCATCTAATCTCCATATCACAGGAGATTGCCTCTGCTGTGTGAGTGGAATACAGACCAGTCCCTCTGACACCTATCTGCTAAACAAACCAGTTATCCCTATGGTAACTTTTCTGATTGAAGGAGCTGTGTGAAGGAAAGGGGGCGTGACACCAGGAGAGGGCTTACTGACATGACTTGAATATCATGATTTATCGTCATATCTCCGGATTTACATCACAAGTACACTGCCTTCCCTGGGTCCCTGCCTGCCCATTCACCTCCACCGTGCCATCCACCAATCCTCCAGAGCCCCGGGGCCTTCCCTACCCGTGGAGGGATTACCATCTGGCTGCCCGCTCAATCAGCCCTGGGTATTCCCATCGGCAGCGGCGGTACTCCCCTTACCGCGAACCACGGGTGGCGTCACGAACTCTCCCCTGTAAACCTATTCCCCCTTATTATTCAAGTGGCTGCTGAGCCCCGGACACTCGAGCCACACCAAACCCTGGATCCGAGCAGTCAGACTGCTGCAGGGGCGGTACAATGGCAGCAGATTTTTATCAAGAATGTCTTGCTACATTTGTCCATTCCTCCTTTCGTCAGTTATATGAAGCTTCTTCAGTGCCGTATGCTAAATAACAGCCACAGACTATGATGATCCCACCAACAGACTTTTCTGTTGGTATTCTGTTTTTCGTGTGATATGCAGTGCGGTTTGGCCTCCAAACATTGTATATTATGGCATCCAAAGAGTTGGTCTCATCTTACCTGACTCTATTCTCTCAGTATTTCACAGACTTGTCTAAAATTTTTTGCTTAAACTCTAAATGCACTTCAACATGCTTTTTGTTCAGCAATAGTCTTGTGTGGTGTGTGTGCATACAGGCCAGTGAGTTTTCTTTGAAACAATTGTACCTGGTGGTCCTTGTCTCTTTGACAACTTTTCTGTTAATTCTTTTCACTGCTTTGTGTGAAATCTTGCAGGAATCACCTGGTCTTTACCAGTTTATGGTCAAATGATGTTCTGGGTTATGGCCCCAACGGTGCTGGGATCTTCAGTAGTTTAGAAATCCTTCTGTAACCAATGCCATCTGTATGTTTTGCAAAAATAATGATGCAAAGTGAGCTGCCGCCAGACCTGGTTTTACCAAACATAAGATGTTTCTTGTGTAGAACCTTAGTAGAGACACCTTTTTATAGGCCATCAATTGAACCACTTGATATTATTTTTTGCCAAGTGGCAGGATTGTTTTCCAATTACTGATAGATATCAGTGAGTTTCATGACTTTCCATGACTTTTTGCACCTCTTTCATTATGTGTTAATACTTTTCCCTGTGTCATTCCTCATTTTTACACACAACTAAATTTATGGACTATTTGTTTTGATTTATTTGCTTGTGTGGATTGGATGGATTGTTACCGACATGTATAAAATTTATTAAAATATTACAGTATATGACAAAAATAAGTGCACCCCTCAGATTTTTGTAAATACTTAATTGTTGCTTTTCATGGGACAATACTGAAGATGACACTTTGATACAGTGTAAAGTAGTCAGTGTACAGCTTGTATAACTGTCAGGGTATGTGCACACGTTGCTTTTTTTTCCGCGCGGAAAAAAACGCACCCTCTGGCAGAGGGGAGAATAGTAAACAATGCTTTTTGAGAAACAACGCATCGAAAACGCATGCGTTTTTCATGCGTTTTTCATGCGTTTTTTTAGGTGCGTTTTTTAAGACTTGTCAGTGTTAATAAAGTTGGTTGAACACAGACCTTTGGAAAAAAAAACCTGTGATGTCATTTCCTTCCCCACATTCTGTTTGGATAAATGGGAGGGCTTGGAATGGAAGGAGCACCATTTGAATTTTGGAAAATTTGAAATAAACTTCGCGCACCAAGCCCCTTAGGTACCTATACGTCAGAAAACCCCCACAAGTGACCCCATTTTGGAATCTGCACCCATCAAGGATTTTATTCAGGAGTATATTAAGCATTTTGAATCCACAGCTACTTCACCCAAAATGTTGCTGTAGCAACAATATTCTCACTTTTAGGCCCGTTTCACACGTCAGTGAAAAACACTGACGTTTTTCACTGGCGTGAAAAACACGCACATGTACCTCCGTGTGCCGTGAATCACGGCACACATGGGTTGTCTAAGTGCAATACGGGCTCCGTTGTCCGTGGCCCGTGATTGCACTTAGAGATTAACTCACCTGTGCCCGCTCCCGCTCTCCATGGTGCTGATCGCTCCCGCGGTGCAGCATCCGGCCGGCCTTGACCCCCGCAGCAGCTGCTTCCAGGTCGGCTGTGTCGCACATCATGAATATGCGCGACAATAATGAGCCGGCTCAGAAGCAGCAAGCTGCACGGGCTGCAGAGGACATCGCTGGACGCCGGGTGAGTTAAAATGATTTTTATTTTAAAAGCACGTTTTTTTCTGGCACGTGTTTCACGGACCACACCACTGCGTGGTCCGTGGAACATCAGTGATGCCAGAAAAAAATGGACATGTCTCCGTGCGGCAATCACGCACACGTGGGTACGCCGCACAGAGACACGTGCAGTGAAAAATCACTGATGTGTGAGCAGACCCATTCATTAGAATGGGTCTGCGTATGTCAGTGATCCTGGTACGTTTAAAAAAAAAGCACAAACGTACCAGAATCACTGACGTGTGAAAGGGGTCTAAGGCTATGTGGCCATGATCCAGCGACACGGCGTCTAGTACACAGTGTCAGCCTTCCTGCAGCTGCCCATGCCCACGATTTGGGTTCAGGCTGCTGTGGAGCTCTATGCTACCTGCAGAGAACACACATCTACGCAGCATAAATTGACATGCTGAGGCTCGGGAAGCTGCGCCACCGGTCGGTTTATGCTGCGGAGAAGAGAAGCACAGTGGGCATGAGATTTCTAAAAATCCTTCCACTGTGCTTCTACTGCACAACGCAGCGTCATGGACGCAGGGAGAACACTCTGCGCCCAAAACACTGCAAACCCCGATTGTGGGCATCCAGCCTAAAAAGCGTCAATGGAGGTCAAATATATATACAACGTCCCCCCCCCCTGCATATTCTAAGCTGGCACCTTTAGTACCTTTCATGTGGCACTAAAGGGTGCCTAGCCTAGTTTTTATCACAAAAACAAAAAAAAAATGGCATGGGGTCCCCCCTATTTTTGATAGCCAGTCAGGGTAAAGCAGACAGCTATAGCCTGCAAACCACAGCTGGCAGCTTCATCTTGTCTGGTGATCTATTTGGAGGGCTCCCCAGGTTTTTTTTTTTTTATTTATAAATAAAAATAATAAAAAAAAAACAACATGGGGTCCCCCCAAATTAGATCACCAGCCAAGGTGAAGCTGACAGCTGAGGTCTGGTATTCTCAGGGTGGGAAGAGCCATGGTTATTGGACTCTTCCCAGCCTAAAAATAGCAGGCCACAGCCTCCCCAGAAGTGGCGCATCCATTAGATGCGCCAATCCTGGCGCTTCGCCCCAACTCATCCCGCGCCCTGGTGCGTTGGCTAACGGGGTAATAAATGGGGTTGATACCAGATGTGTAATGTCACCTGGCATCAAGCCCAGCAATTAGTGATGTCACGGCGTCTATCAGACACCCGACATAACTAATTGACAGTAAACAAAAGCAAAAAAAGACAACAAAAAATTTTTTATTAGAAAAAAAACTCCCCAAAACATTCCCTTGTTCTCCAATTTAATAAAAAAAATGGGTCCGCAGAAATCCATTTGGACGTCCCACGTCGCCTCTGGACCTTCTAGAACATGGGGGCACGTTCAGGGAACGTACCCCCCATTTTCTAGGAGGGCAGACCCTCCATTTGAGGAGAGTGGGTGCAAAAATCTGCACCCACTCTCCCCGGGTCACAGCTGCAGACTGCCGAGCAGCCAGCACAGCTCACACTGAACACTGTGCTGGCTGTCAGCTGCTCTGCATATGTGACCGGCCAGCGTGCACTGTGAAGGAGGAGGGGGCCGCGGGGGATCAGCGCTGCGACCGGACAGGTATGTATGACACCGGGGGGAATTGGGGTGAACGGGCAGGGCCTGGGGAACAGTTTTCTGTCGCATGTGTTATTGCACATGCGACAGAAATCATAGGAGCAGGGCGGCCGATGCGCTACTGTGCGCGCGGCCATGTTGGATTTTCGGGAGGGGGGTCGGGGGTCGGGGCGGGCACTTTGGTGACACCGGGGGCTTTGCCAGGAAGTGAGGTCAACAGGAAACCTCTTGACCTCACTTCCAGGTAAATGCCTGCGTTCTGGCATGCCGACAAAGGCCGCGGACCGCAACAAAAAAGCAGGTCCATGCGTTGTAGCTGCGTTCTGACCCCACATCATTGATTTCAATGGGGGAGAGAACGCAGCCACAACGCACAAAAGAAGTGACATGCTGCTTTTCTTTCCGCACCGATTTTTGGCATCCAAAACGCTGCGGAAAGAAACGCAGCGTGTGCACTGATTTTTCAGCTTTCCCATACACTTTGCTGGGAAAGCTGAACGCATGCAATTTGCCACTGAAACGCTGCGGTTCAAAACACAGCGTTTCCGCGGTAAAAAACGCAACATGTGCACACAGCCTAAATGTGGTGTGTCCTCTAAATAACTGACTCAAAACACAGTTCAATTTTAAAGAATTGCACCTGCTAAAAAGAATTGGACACAGCAAATTGTGACATTAACTGTCTCTTTGCAAAGTTATGTTCATTAACTGGGAAGTTTTGACTGATAGGCTGAAATAGCAAGGACATTTCTATACCATGGTTTACCGCTTGTGAAGTGTGTTTTGGTGCTTGACTAAGGAGCTGTATGTATTATAAACTGTAGAAGAACATCATAGTGTCATGAACGGGCCAAGGGATATGTGGCACACGGTGTAACACGCAACAAACAAAGGGTATACCGGGGACACTAGAACAACGCTAGGTCCTACACCTTGGGAGAGGAGTGGACACCTCCTGAACTCACCTCAAGCTGTTTCCTGAGCTCCCTAGCGCCCCTATACGAGGTGCTGTCGCCAAGCAGGATACCTTATCCTTCAATAGCCTTGTAAACACCCTGGCTATTGAGATGGCCAGTGAGAGACACTAGTCCCACTGCTGCACTAATCAACGCTGAAGGGAAGGAAAGCCAGAATTGAATCAAAAAGATAATGTTCAACTTCACAGCTGCAGTCAGACACCAAGCCTGCAGTTTACACCGCTTCCAACCACAAGGGCTCAAGCAGCTCTTTCCACCTCTGTGCCTAGTTTTAGACTAACCAGCGCCCTCTGCTGGGAGATGTGACCATATATAGAAGATGGGAGTGGTCACAAACTGGATGACTGGATGCACATGCGAGAGTAATTAGAAGCTGCTGGCAAGGAACACTGACATTAACCCTTAATTTACCATAAGAAAAGAAAACATGTTTAATATTAAGATTCTGAGTACTGTGAGACTCCAGGCACAAACCTGTCACAAGTCTATTAATACGGAGACCACCGTGACACGTAGGCAGGGCAGCCATCAGGGCATTACTACTGTGCCTGGTGTGCTGGGCCTGGTGAAGAGAGGGGGCCTGGATAGGCCCGGAGTAATTACTTAGCTTTGTTAAGCCCCGGGCAGGCCAGGCCCCTTTTTCACCGGGCCCTAGTTACAGCCGCAGCAGAGGAGCCTGGCCGTGTCATTTCAGCCACTGCACACACAGCTAAATTGCAGGCGAAGCCCATCTAGGGCATCGCATGCAAATTAGCCATGTGGCCGGAAGCAAGGCGAGTGGAGCAGGGAGGCGGAGCGTCATCCCACAGCCCAGTGCGATGAGGTCATCACTCTGCGCCTCATTATAGTGCTGCAGGCAGCGAGGAGGTGGAAAAAATGTGGCATCCTGCGGGGAAAGGTAGGCGCTTGCTGAGCTGAACATCGCCGTGGTTGGTGGGGGGCGCTCCTGCGTTGTCTTAAGGGTACTGTACACGCTGCGACATCGCTAGCGATCTCGTTAGCGATGTGAAATTCTAGATCGCAAGTGCGATCTTTTGAGGTCGCACATAGGTCATTTTACGCATGTGCGATTTCAAAAGATCGCACTTGCGCTCTTGAATTTCACATCGCTAACGAGATCGCTAGCGATGTCGCAGTGTGTAAAGTACCTTTAAGATGAGGGATAGGAACCGCGGGCCTGCAATGAGTTTTTCTGCGGCCCTCGGGCAGATTCCCGGGGGCAGCAGTGCTCGAGCGCTTACACTTACAATGTGGTCAGGACCTGCTGTGTGCCTGGAGTCCGCCCGCCGGTGTTGTGTGCCCGCTCTCCAGTACTGTCTAGCCCCCCCCCCACAGTGCTGTGTGCAACCCCCCCAACAGTGCTGTGTGCAAACCCCCCCAACAGTGCTGTGTGCAAACCCCCCCACTGTGCTGTGTGCAACCCCCCCCCCCGTGCTGTGTGCAACCCCCCCCTGTGCTGTGTGCAACCCCCCCACTGTGCTGTGTGCAACCTCCCCACTGTGCTGTGTGCAACCCCCCCACTGTGCTGTGTGCAACCCCCCCTCTGTGTGGAGCCCCCCCCGTGCTGTGTACAGCCCCCAACAGTGCTCTGTGCAGCCCCCCCAACAATGCTATATGCAGCCCCTCTACAATGCTTTATGCAACCCCCCCACAATGCTGTGTTCAAGCCCTCCCACAGCGCTGTGTTCAGGCCCCCCCACAGTGCTGTATGCAGGCCCCCCCACAGTGCTGTGTGCAGGCCCCCCCACAGTGCTGTGTGCAGGCCCCCCCACAGTGCTGTGTGCAGGCCCCCCCACAGTGCTGTGTGCAGGCCCCCCCACAGTGCTGTGTGCAGGCCCCCCCACAGTGCTGTGTGCAGGCCCCCCCACAGTGCTGTGTGCAGGCCCCCCCACAGTGCTGTGTGCAGGCCCCCCCCACAGTGCTGTGTGCAGGCCCCCCCCACAGTGCTGTGTGCAGGCCCCCCCCACAGTGCTGTGTGCAGGCCCCCCCCCCCACAGTGCTGTGTGCAGGCCCCCCACAGTGCTGTTTGCAACCCCCCCACAGTGCTGTTTGCAACCCCCCCACAGTGCTGTTTGCAACCCCCCCCCCCCCACAGTGCTGTGTGCAGCCCCCCCTCCCACAGTGCTGTGTGCAGGCCCCCCCCAACAGTGCTGTGTGCAGGCCCCCCCCACTGCTGTGTGCAGCCCCCCCCCCCACAGTGCTGTGTGCAGGCCCCCCCCCACAGTGCTGTGTGCAGGCCCCCCCCACAGTGCTGTGTGCAGCCGCCTCCAGTGCTGTGTGCAGCCGCCTCCAGTGCTGTGTGCAGCCGCCTCCAGTGCTGTGTGCAGCCGCCTCCAGTGCTGTGTGCAGCCGCCTCCAGTGCTGTGTGCAGCCGCCTCCAGTGCTGTGTGCAGCCGCCTCCAGTGCTGTGTGCAGCCGCCTCCAGTGCTGTGTGCAGCCGCCTCCAGTGCTGTGTGCAGCCGCCTCCAGTGCTGTGTGCAGCCGCCTCCAGTGCTGTGTGCAGCCGCCTCCAGTGCTGTGTGCAGCCGCCTCCAGTGCTGTGTGCAGCCCCTTCCAGTGCTGTTTATCACCCCCATTGTTGTTCCCTCTAATGCTGTGTACCACCCCAGTGATGTTTGCCCCCTAGTGATGTCTGTACTCCGCAATTGCTGTCTGTGCGACCCAGTGCTGTCCGTGTCTCCCTAGTGCTGTCCGTGTCTCCCTAGTGCTGTCCGTGTCTCCCTAGTGCTGTCCGTGTCTCCCTAGTGCTGTCCGTGTCTCCCTAGTGCTGTCCGTGTCTCCCTAGTGCTGTCCGTGTCTCCCTAGTGCTGTCCGTGTCTCCCTAGTGCTGTCCGTGTCTCCCTAGTGCTGTCCGTGTCTCCCTAGGGCTGTCCGTGTCTCCCTAGGGCTGTCCGTGTCTCCCTAGGGCTGTCCGTGTCTCCCTAGGGCTGTCCGTGTCTCCCTAGGGCTGTCCGTGTCTCCCTAGGGCTGTCCGTGTCTCCCTAGGGCTGTCCGTGTCTCCCTAGCGCTGTCCGTGTCTCCCTAGGGCTGTCCGTGTCTCCCTAGCGCTGTCCGTGTCTCCCTAGCGCTGTCCGTGTCTCCCTAGCGCTGTCCGTGTCTCCCTAGCGCTGTCCGTGTCTCCCTAGCGCTGTCCGTGTCTCCCTAGCGCTGTCCGTGTCTCCCTAGCGCTGTCCGTGTCTCCCTAGCGCTGTCCGTGTCTCCCTAGCGCTGTCCGTGTCTCCCTAGCGCTGTCCGTGTCTCCCTAGCGCTGTATGTGCGCCCCCCCCTAGTGATGTCTGTGAGCCCCCCCTAGTGATGTCTGTGAGCCCCCCCTAGTGATGTCTGTGAGCCCCCCCTAGTGATGTCTGTGCGCCCCCCCCCTAGTGATGTCTGTGCGCCCCCTAGTGATGTCTGTGCGCCCCCCCTAGTGATGTCTGTGCGCCCCCCCTAGTGATGTCTGCAATGTAATTTTTTGAGGGAAATACTTCTTCTGGAACAACTTAAAGGGTGCTAACACTTTTGGCCGTGTGTGTGTGTGTGTTTGTATATAATATATTTTAGCTGTAGTACCCAGCGATGCCTGGGATAGTAACTGTCTCTTCCCAGCCTCTGTCTGTCTGTCTTTTCCCTTTGTTTTTTTAAATCAGATCTTTTTTTATTAAATAATTAGGAATCAATACAGAGAATATTTCACTTTTCATATGACTGATAACAGTAAACAAGAGATAATCACATGTGGTATATAAATCAGGTTCTTCCTCTGCATATATGTAGAAACAGTGATAAGGTTCTCAAATCATAGTTATATTATATAACATGAGCCTACAAACCACGTGGCTCCACAAATAAACAAAACTGGAATTATACAATAATGCCTCAGACTAACAGAAACACCTCCTCCATCAGCCGTGTCTCTCCACATCATATTGCTATACTCTCCCGCCCCTCCCTCTCCGTGCAGTCATCAATCAAATCCTTCCAGTCCTCACTCACCTCGTCATTCAAAGTCCACTTCGCCACAGAAAAGACTAGTTTTAATTTCCTTCCTCACACATTCCATCACTGCAGGCACAACAGTAACCGGTCCAGCATTGCATCCCGAACCAGTGCACTGGAGGGTAGGCCCGGCAACTCCATCCATGGCTGCCAAATGTTGTAAAACTTTCTCAATGTTTTTCTCTTTAAATAAACTCCCCTTTCCAATCTTATGACGTTATTTAATTTGCTTTTAAGCTCTGGTAGTGTTGGTGGTAGAGGGTCTAACCAGTGATATGCTAGTAGCTTTCTTGCTTGATACAGGATACGGGCTATTCCCAGGGCTGTTGGGTCTGTGGGAAGGAGGAGTGGACCCGGATTCTCCAACAGGCACAGGTGGGGAGACAGTTGTATTGTGATATGATAAATTTGATCTATAAGTCCCAGGGTTTGCTTCCAGAAATCACCAATGTGTTCACACTCCCACAGAACATGCATCAAATGGGCATCATCCTGTCCACACCTAACACACTGTGCGTTTGGTCTGAGTCCCATCCTGAATAATAGGCTGGGAGTTTTATATACCCTGTGGATGAGATATATTTGAGACCGCTTTTGGCACTCAGAGACCGTCAGTTTAGGAACCTGTTCCAATATATCAGACCACTGATCTTCTGTCAGGGGACCAACGTCTTGTTCCCATTTGCTTTTAACAATCAATGGGTGTGTTTCCAGATGAGCAGGTAGTAATTTTTTATATAAATCCGAGATAAGACCTTTAGAGGACTCAGATGTAAGCAGCCTATGTAATGTTTATGTGTCACTGTTACCGGGTTTGTCCTCCTCTGTCTTTCCAGTGCGTGTCTCAGCTGTAAATACTGATAAAAGAAGACATGCGGGAGGTGAAACTCCGTTCTCAGTTGTTCAAAGCTTTTAAGAGTATTATTTTGTAATACTTGTGACACTAAATGGATCCCTCTATCCTCCCATCCTCTGAACCCTACTAATTTTTTAATTTCTGGCAAGTCGGGGTTCTGCCACAGTGACCAGAGCTCTGTAGGTCCGCTTATCCCCAAAAGAGACTTACCCCTGTCCCACACCCTAAATATCATAGCCAATGTGGGATATGGTGCCCCGTTTATCTGTCTTTGTCCCACATCCAACCGGCAACCTGGGTACTTCCATACTGATCCCTCTCTCACTATATCACCACTGGTATCATACGCTCCTTCTTTGCCCCAACCCCTAAGGTGTTGCATCTGGGAGGCTATATAATATATGGGTTTGGTACCCCCAATCATCCCTCCTCCTTTCCCCGCTGTAGCACTTCCAGTCGAATTCTAGCCTGCTTTTTCTTCCAAATAAGTTCCCGGAAAATTGTATTAATTTTTACAAAAAATTCCCTACATATCCACACTGGAGAATTATGTATAAGATATAGTAATTGTGGCATCATTACCATTTTAATTAAATTGAATCTGCCGATATTTGATAGCGGCAAGCGGCACCAGCCATGCACTTTTGCTCTGAATCGCTGTAACAGGGGTTCCATATTTAGGACCTGAAAATCCTTTGGAATTGGGCTAACAATTACTCCCAGATATTTAAACTCCCGAACCACAGGAACCGGAATCTGCAAGTCCGAGAAGTCCCCCGGGAGGGGGTCCAACGGCATTAAAGCCGACTTGGACCAGTTGATTCGTAGGCCAGACCTCTGCCCAAATTCCTGAATGATATTCATTGCCGGCAAAATTGAGGAACGTACCCTGTCTAAATATAAGAGTGGATCGTCTGCGTATAATGATATCTTTTGTTCCACGGCTCCACACCGAAATCCTTCTACCTCCCTGGATTTCCGTATTGCCACTGCCAACGGCTCCACCGCAGTCGCGAATAGCAAGGGCGAAAGCGGGCACCCCTGTCTAGTACCTCTTCCAAGAGGAAAAGACTCGGAGACCCTGCCAATAACCCTAACCTTCGCCACCGGTGAGTCATATAGCAGTTTTACCCAATTTGTGAACCTACATCCAAAGCCCATTTTCCGAAGTACAGCCCACATATAGCTCCATTCAAGGCTATCGAACGCCTTAGCGGCGTCTAAGGCTAGGTTCGCACACTGCGTCTTTTTGACGCTGCGTTTTTGTGCGTTTTTGGCGCTAAAAACGCACAAAAACGCACCTGCGTTGAAAAAACGCATAAAAAACGCATGCGTTTTTGCCGCGATTTGGTGCGTTTTTGGCTGCGTTTTGCTGCGTTTTTGATCTCTGCGTTTTGCTGCGTTTTTCCAATGCATTGCATGGGCGGAAAACGCAGAAAAACGCAGGAAAGAACTGACATGTCCATTTTTTTTTTTTAACTCAAAAACGCAGGTAAAAGAAACAGATGTGTGCGGACAGCAAAAATGAAAACTCATAGACTTTGCTGGGGAAGCAAAGTCCTGCAGTTTTGAGGCCAAAAACGCCCCCGAAAAACGCGCAAAAACGCCGCGAAAAACGCACTGTGCGCACATAGCCTAAAGACAAAATTGCCCTTTCCCCTGGCTTCTCAGAACTATGTTGAATTCCCAAATATAATTTCCTGAGGTTCATTGATGTGACTCTGCATGGAATGAATCCTGTCTGATCACTCTGCACTATAGATGAGATAACTCGGGACATCCTATTGGCGAGCACCTTGGCCAGTAATTTAATATCTGTTTGAAGGAGAGAGATTGGACGATACGAATCCGGGATCTCTGGATCTTTTACGGGTTTTAGTATTAAGACTATTAAGGCTTCCCTCATAGAGGGCGGGAGGACCCTCTGCCTTTCAGATTCTTTAAATACCTTAAGTAGTTTAGGCAGCAGTAAGGGTGCATATGTTTTATAAAACTCTCCAGGCAGGCCATCCTTCCCCGGAGCTTTTTCATTTTGTGTCTGGCCAAGTGCTTCCTCTAATTCTTCCAATAAGATGTCCCGATCCAGCAATTCCCTGTTTACATCATTCAGTGTGGGGAGAGATAGAGCATCCAGATAGTGCTCAATCTCAGTCTCCGTGAGGTCACAGTTTGATGTGTATAGTCGCATATAATACCTCTTTATTTCTCTCATTATATCCTCGCTTTCTGTTACAAAGTCACCTGATTCTGTCTTTAACCTATTTATATAAAAAGAGCCTTCCTGTGCTCTAATGACTGTGGCTAGTAGGTGCCCTACTCCCTCTCCCGCTATAAAATATTTTTGTTTAAGGAAATAGCGTTTATTTTCTGCCACCGACATGAGATTTTCTTTGACGTTTGTGCCTTCTCTAGAGTGTTTTTAGTTTCCTCTGTCGGGTTGAGCACCAACGCACCCTCCGCATCAGATACCTCTTGAATCAGACTCTGGGTGTAACATTTGGTTTGATTTTTGCGTATGCATATTTCTCTGTTACATATGCCCCTTACCACAGCTTTCATAGAGTCCCAAACTATGCGTGATGGTGCAGAGCACTCATTAAGATGAAAGTATTCTAGAATGTTATCATATAAAGATCCCCCTATAAGCTGGATCCAGAAGGGATTAAGTTTCCAGATAGGCCTGGGCAGAGCGAGGGGGTTTCCCCATGCAAGCGTAACATGTAATGGCGAGTGATCAGATACACTTCTAGGTAGGTATCATAGTATCATAGTTTTTAAGGTTGAAGGGAGACTCTAAGTCCATCTAGTTCAACCCGTAGCCTAACATGTTGATCCAGAGGAAGGCAAAAAAAAACCCAAAAAACCCCAATGTGACAAACAAGTTCCAATGGGGAAAAAATTTCCTTCCTGACTCCACATCCGGCAATCAGACTAGTTCCCTGGATCAACACCCTGTCATAAAATCTAATATACATAACTGGTAATATTAAATTTTTCAAGAAAGGCGTCCAGGCTCTGCTTAAATGTTAGTAGTGAATAACTCATTACAACATCATGCGGCAGAGAGTTCCATAGTCTCACTGCTCGTACAGTAAAGAATCCTCGTCTGTGATTATGATTAAACCTTCTTTCCTCAAGACGTAGCGGATGCCCCCGTGTTCCAGTCGCAGGCCTAGGTGTAAAAAGATCTTTGGAAAGGTCTCTGTACTGTCCCCTCATATATTTATACATTGTGATTAGATCCCCCCTAAGCCTTCGTTTTTCCAGACTAAATAACCCCAAGTTTAATAACCTGTCTTGGTATTGCAGCCCACCCATTCCTCTAATAATCTTGGTCGCTCTTCTCTGCACCCTCCCCAGTTCAGCTATGTCCTTCTTATATATCGGTGACCAGAATTGTATACAGTATTCTAAGTGCGGTCGCACTAGTGACTTGTACAGAGGTAGAACTATATTTTTTTCATGAACACTTATACCTCTTTTAATACATCCCATTATTTTATTAGCCCTGGCAGCAGTTGCCTGACACTGTCCACTAAAGTGAAGTTTACCATCCACCCATACACCCAAGTCTTTTTCTGTGCCTGTTTTACCCAGTGTTCTACAATTAAGTACATAATCATACATTTTATTTCCTCTACCCAAGTGCATGACCTTACATTTATCTACATTAAACTTCAATTGCCACTTCTCAGCCCAATTCTCCAATTTACATAAATCTCCCTGTAATATAAAATTATCCTCTTCTGTATTGATTACCCTGCAGAGTTTAGTATCATCTGCAAATATTGAAATTCTACTCCGCATGCCCCCAACAAGGTCATTAAAGGTAGGCCACCTTTTGTGTATATGAGGCCATAAGTGTGTTCCCAATAGCCAGGTCTATCCGTGACATAGTGTGGTGGGAGCTAGAGTAACAGGAGAATTGTTTTGTTGTGGGGTGTTGGGCACGCCAAAGATCTACCAAACCCAGCTCTGTGAGCGTTCTAGCAAATGAAGTTGGGGCGGCGTTCTTCCATATGTTCCCCGAGTGTAATTTATCTAGATAGGGATGTAGATAGTTATTAAAATCCCCTATCAGAAGCGTCGGCACAGATGGAAGGGAATCTGAAATAGACAATATCCTTTTTACGGGTTCGACTGAATATGGTTGGAGGGATATATATCGCAACCAGAATAAATTGTATACCATACAGCATGCAAAGCAAACAGACAAATCTGACCCCAGGGTCAATCACCGATCTGGTACATGAGAAAGGGATGGATTTGTGCACCAACACACTCACACCCCACGCATGGGTCGAGTATGTAGAATGATATTCATGCGCGATCCATCCCTTCCTCAGCCAGTGAACATTATCCCTTACCATATGGGTCTCCGATAGACATACAATAGCCAGGAAAAGTTTCTGTAGGTGAGTAAATATAGCACATCTTTTGTTCGCATCTCCGAGCCATCTAACGTTCCACGCTACAATATTTAAGGATGTCGCCATAAGCGTAGACTAAGATGTGATCCGGGCGGATACTTCATACCTGGAGGAGAGAGGCATTCTCCACAGATTCTCAAAAACATTAGGTTGAGCGACATGACTGGGGTATACCACACTCCACAAACAGATTGCATCATACAACAGTAAACAAAAAAAACAAGGAGAGGGATAAGGCTCTGCACACCAGTGCGCAGTGCCACTGCCCTCAAAATCAAGTGTATCTTACACATTTCTCCCAAATAGAGAGAATCAGGGCTAAAAACACGCCCCAAGTCCATGTAGGGAGGGGGGTCCACAGCTCGCTAGTGCAGCGAGTGTCCACAATGAACCGGCTATCTCCCGTCCTGGATCCTAGATGAATTTAACTGTAATAAGCTCACCAGCATAGTGTCCCAAACAAAAGCAACACCTGGCGGCAGAAAAGGGAATCTCAAGTATTCTTCCTCCTCAGGGACCTCTCGTTGATATCCAGCCAAGACAGTGCCTCCCCCGTCGTATCAAAAAAAAAAAAAAAAAAGAGTCTCTCCGTTCGCAGGAATCCGCAGCTTAGCAGGGTTCGTCATGGAGTATGGCACTTTTATGTTATGCAGGCGTTTTTTTATCTCAATAAATTGCGCTCTTTTACGTTGTACTTCCATGGAGAAATCAGGAAATATTGATATTTTCTTCCCATCAATTGCAAGTTCTTTGATATCTCTGGGTCTACGTAGGATAGTGTCCCTTTCTTTATAGTGCAGTAGTTTGATCAGAATAGGACGTGGGGGTGCTCCCGGCTGGGGGGCACGCGCAGGAACCCTGTGCGCCCTCTCAATGGTGAAGAAAGGGGACAGTATATCTTTTCCTATGGTATCTTTAAGCCATTTTTCAAAACAATTCAGTGGATCATTGCCCTCCATCCTCTCTGGGACCCTCACCAGTCTCAAATTACTTCTGTGGGAGCGGTTCTCCAAATCATCCACCTTATTTAGCAGTGTGGAAATATTTTGCGTGGCCTTTCCCAGCTCTCGTGACATTGGTGGTAATTTATCCTCTGTTGTACTCACTCGCTCCTCCAGCTCCCCCACTCTGACAGTCACCCCCTGCAGCTCACGTTTAATACAGGCTATATCCGAGGTGACAGTTCCCATCTGGCTGCTTAGGGTGGTCAATGTGGTATTGCAAGAGTTAATTGCTGCCAGAATGTCTCTGTGTGGGCTCAATGAGGATAAGCGCTGTCTGCTCCATACCTCCCCCTCCTCCCTCTGCCAGCGCAGGTCTCCGTGTCTGCATATCCTGTGCTGCTGAGCACGCAGGGCCCAGGGTACTCAGTCTCCCCGTCGGGTATGTAATCTCCCTGCTCGAGGGCCCGTTCAGCGCTGCCATCTGGTGCCTCTTTGGAGGTAATCTCTGTGCCAGGGGCCACTCTGGCAAACTGCTCCAGCCTGCCCGCTACTCCCACTGCTCCACCGCGGGACGGTGTGGACGCCGGCGGCGCCATATTAGATTCTTCAGAGGCGCGCTCCTGCGCGTCTGTCCTTTTTATTGCTGCTGCGGGTCGACATATCCTGGCGGTGCTCGCTTCCCCGGGTGTTATAAGTATTAGTGCAGCCCTCCAGGGTCGGTAGTGCTTGTCAGCCAGGCCGGTGTACAGGATAATTCAGGATCCAGGCAGGAGCTCACCCACGCTGCGTCCCCTCTACATGAGGTCCAGGCCACGCCCGTCTCTTCCCTTTGTGTGTGTCTGTCTTTTCCTGTTTGTCCCTGTCTGTCTCTATACCTGTGTCTGTCTCTGTGAGTCTCTCTGTGTTTGTCTCTGTCTCTTTCCCTGTTGGCCTCTTTCCCTGCCTGCCTCTATCTGTCCCTTTTCCTGTCTGTCTGGCTGTCTGTCTCTGTCTCTCTCTCTCTGTGTCTCTCTCTATCTGTCTCTCTCTCTGTCTGTCTCTGTTTCTCTTTCTCTGTTGGTCTCTTTCTCTGTTGGGCTCTTTCTCTGTTGGGCTCTTTCTCTGTTGGGCTCTTTCTCTGTTGGGCTCTTTCTCTGTTGGGCTCTTTCTCTGTTGGGCTCCTTCTCTGTTGGGCTCTTTCTCTGTTTGGCTCTTTCTCTGTTTGTTTGGCTCTTTCTCTGTTTGGCTCTCTGTCTCTTTCTTTCTATTTCTTTCTGTTTGTCTCTTTCCCTGTCTGTCTGTCTTTCTGTCTGTCTCATTTGTTTGTGTGTCTCTTTCCCTGTCTGTCTCTGTCTGCCTCTTTCTCTCTCTCTCTGTCTCTCTTTCCATCTCTCCACCGATATCATATTACCTCACACATTGACTTTAATGTAAGCAGGATTTTTGGAGAGTAACTGTAAGGTTAAATTTTCCACTCAAAAAATAGTTTGACGTTCCGTGAGTAACATGAGTCAATAGTTTGACGTTCCCGAAGTCATATTTTGTGCAAAATTTCGTGATTGTAAATGTGACGGTGTGGATTCCTTTAGCGGACGCACACGCACACGTTTTTCTAAGCATGGCAGCATTGAGTGTGGAAGGTTTGAGGGGTGGAGCATGGGCGGAGTCTCAAGGGGGCAGAATAATTTTGCCAGTATGGGGTCCTGAAATTCCTAGTGGCGGCCCTGCATGTAGGTATTGCATTCTTAGTTACTCAACCGAACTCGAGGAGTTAAAGGATTGGGAATTGTCTTGTATGACCTAATTTAATTGACTATTATTTACCCCCTACTATGAGTGTGTCTATGCATAGACTAATATGGAGATAATCAGTGTCTCATGCTGTCATATGTGCAGTAAATTATGGAGACAGACATCGCTTGTGCTACGTTCTGACACATTTACTCAGTTCCGAGGAAGTGAAATGACTTTGAGTTGTCTTGTACAACCTAACTGGTTGAATTATCATCTATCCCCCACAAAGAATATGCTTATATACGGTATGTTCACGGATCAGTTCACACAAAGCAGATGTTTTGCAAAGTGTTCAAATGAACGGATATGTCCTTTGTATTTCTTACACTGTATAATGCTGAATATTCTCTTTAACCCCGTCACGACCGCGGGCAGTAAAATTACGTCCTATTTTAACGTGACTTAACGACAAGGGACGTAACTTTACTGCCTAAAGTTCATTTGATTGCCGTGGCCATAGCAACGGCTTTCAAATGATGTCCCCTGCTGTTTCTTACAGCAGTGGACCTTTGCTTGACCCCAGGGGGGGTAGCATCGCCACCCTCCATCGACGATCGATGTGATTAGCGGTTCAAATCTGAACCGCCAACCACATCGTTCGCACTAATTTTGGCAAAAATAATGCCTGAATTAGTGAGATACTGTGAGATCCTGCTGTGAGATGCTGTAGCAGCTGCAGCATATCATAGGTGGACCTCAAACATGTCGCCCCCCCCCCAACCCCTGCAGCACTGATTGGAGCAATCGTGCTATGACGCGCAATCGCTCCAATCAGTGGGGCGGTCTGATCTGCAGGTGGCCACCCTCCCCAGGCCTGTGCTGGTCTGCGAGCCCTCCCCCAACATGTCTGCAGAGTGGACTGGGTGGTACCTGTGGTACCACCCCATCGCTGCTGCCGCCGCCGCTGATGTCACCGCTTCTGCTCCTGCTCCACGTACTGTGCTCACCTTACAGCCCGTGCACACTCCCGTGACGGCCCCTGCACTTGCCCCCCTGCGATCTGCCCCCTTCACGCCCCAATCTGCCCCCCGACATCCCGATCTGCTCCCCCCGCTTCTGCTCCTGCTCCACGTGAGTACTGTGCTCACCTTGCAGCCCGTGCACGCTCCCGTGACGCCCCTGCGCGCTCCCGTGATGCCCCCTGCCCGTGCCCCCCTTCGATCTTCCCACCCCCACGCCCCGATCTGCCCCCCGACATCCCGATCTGCTCCCCCCGCGATGTGCCTGCCTCCCCCATGATCTCTATTCTGCTTCTGCAGTTCCCCCTCTGCTCTCCCCACTACCCCCCTGCTCTCCCCCCCGACGTCCACTTACCTGTCTTCACCGGGTCGTCCGAGGTCTTCACTGGCCCGATCACATCTGCCTCCATCGCTGGGTCCTTCCTGGGTATTCTGCAGAGCTGTCAAACGTCCTGCCTACTGCTCCTGTAAAGCTGTCCATCTCGCTTGCCTTCTGTTCCTCCTGCAGTTCTTCTGGTCAGTGATCCTCCTGCTAATCCTCTGGGTACTGTGAGTATAACTTTTTTTTTTTTCTTTGTATCCCATGTCCATTTTTACACTTCATCTGTCCGTGCGTCCCGCCGAGCGCTGATCAGGGATGCAGATAACGTATCTGCATCCCTGCTCAATTTTTGGCGTGACTTTTTTTTTTCCGTATCCGCGACGCTTTTTGTATCGCATTTGTCCGTGCGTCCCACCGAGCGCTAATCAGGGATGCAGATAACGTATCTGCATCCATGGTCAATTTTTGGCGTGACTTTTTTTTTTCCATATCCCCGACGCTTTTTGTATCGCATCTGTCCGTGCGTCCCGCCAAGCGCTGATCAGGGATGCACATAACGGATCGGCATCCCTGCTCAATTTTTGGCATAACACTTTTTTTTTTTTTTTCCCGCATCCCCGACGCTTTTTGTATTTCATCCAACCGTGTGTCCTGCAGCGGCCGATCAGTGCACCGCGTCTGTGCGTTTGAAAAGTCAAATGGCGTTTCTTCTCTTCTGAGCCCCGCCATGCGCCCAAAAAATTGATTTCCACCACATATGAGGTATCTGCGTACTCAGGAAAAATTGCACGATACGTTTTATGGTGCATTTTTTCCTGATAACGTTGTAAAAAAAAAAGCTACCTGATTTGTGCAAAAATTTTGTGGTAAAAAAAAACCAAAACAATTTTCACGGTTCAACGTTATCAACTTCTGTGGAGCCCCTGGAGGTACAAGGGGCTCACCAAACATCTAGATAAATTCCTTGAGTGGTCTAGTTCCAAAATCGGGTTATTTGTGGGGGAGCTCCACTGTTTAGGCGCCATAGGGGGTCTCCAAACGTGACATGGCGTCCGCTAATGATTCCAACCAATTTTGCTGTCAAATGGTGCTCCTTCTCTTCTGAGCCCCGCCATGCGCCCAAACAATTACTTTTCACCACATGTGAGGTATCTGCGTTCTCAGGAGAAATTGCACAATATGTTTTATGGTGCATTTTTTTCCTGATACCCTTGTGAAAAAAAAAGCTACCTGGTTCAAGTAACAGGTTTGTGGTGAAAAAAAAAAAAGTGTATTCATGGCTTAACATTTTCAACTCCTGTGGAGCCCCTTGGGGCTCGCTAAACATCTAGATAAATTCCTTGAGGGGTCTAGTTTCCAAAATGGGGTCACTTGTTGGGGGAGCTCCACTGTTTAGGCCCCATTATAAACTCCTGTGAAGCCCCCAGGTGTTCAAAGCGCTCACCAAACATCTAGAAAAATTATTTGAGGGCTCTAGTTTCCAAAATGAGGTCACTTGTAGGGGGGATATCCATTGTTTAGGTACCTCGGGAAGGGGGGGGGGGTCTCCAAATGCAACATTACGTCAGCTAATGATTCCAACCAATTTTGCTGTTAAATGGTGCTCCTTCTCTTCTGAGCCCCGCCATGCGCCCAAACAATTATTTTCCACCACATGTGAGGTATCGTCATACTCAGGAAAAAATGCACCATGAAATTTATAGTGCATTTTTTCCTGATACCCTTGTGAAAAAAGCTGCCTAGTTGAAGCAACAGTTTTGTGGTAAAAAAAAATGTTTTTCTTTTCACGGCTCAACGTTATAAACTTCTGTGAAGCCCCCAGGTGTTCAAAGTGCTCACCAAACATCTAGAAAAATTATTTGAGGGCTCTAGTTTCCAAAATGGGGTCACTTGTGGGGGAGCTCCATTGTTTAGGCACCTCAGGGGGTCTTCAAACCCGACATGGCGTCCGCTAATGAGTCCAGCTAATTTTGCGTTCAAAAATTCAAATGGCGCTCCTTCCCTTCCGAGCTCTGCCGCGCGCCCAAACAATTGATTTTTACCACATATGGGGTATCAGCGTACTCAGGAGAAAATGCACAATAAATTGTATGGTGCACTTTCTCTTTTCTCCCTTGTGAAAATGAAAATTTTATGGCTAAAGAAACATTTTTGTGTTAAGTAAAATGTTCATTTTTTCCTTCCACATTGCTTTGGTTGATGTGAAGCTCCTAAAGGGTTAATAAACTTCTTGGATGTGGTTTGAGCAGTGTGAGGGGTGCAATTTTTAGAATGGGGTCACTTTTGGGTATTTTCTGTCACCTCGGCCTCTGTCACTTCATGGCTATGTGCGCACAGTGCGTTTTTCGCGGCGTTTTTGCACGTTTTTCGGGTGCGTTTTTGGCCTCAAAACTGCAGGACTTTGCTTCCCCAGCAAAGTCTATGAGTTTTCATTTTTGCTGTCCGCACACATCTGTTTTTTTTACCTGCGTTTTTGAGTTAAAAAAAAAAAAATGGACATGTCAGTTCTTTCCTGCGTTTTTCTGCGTTTTCCCCCCATGCAATGCATTGGAAAAACACAGCAAAACGCAGAGATCAAAAACGCAGCAAAACGCAGCCAAAAACGCACCAAATCGCTGCAAAAACGCATGCGTTTTTTTATGGGTTTTTTGACGCAGGTGCGTTTTTGTGCGTTTTTAGCGGCCAAAAACGCACAAAAACGCAGCGTCAAAAAGACGCAGTGTGCGAACCTAGCCCAAATGTGATGTGGTCCCTAAAAAAAAATTAATTTGTAAATTTTGTTGGAAAAATGAGAAATTGCTGATGAACTTTGACCCCTTCTAACTTCCTAACGAAAAAAAATTTTGTTTCAAAAATTGCGCTGATGGAAAGTAGACATGTGGGAAATTTTATTTAGTAACTATTTTGTGTGACATATCTCTCAGATATATGGGCATAAATTTTCAAAGTTTGAAAATTGCGAAATTTTCAAAATTTTCGCAAAATTTCCTAAATTTTCACAAATAAACGCAAAAAATATCGGCCTAAATTTACCACTGATATGAAGTACAATATGTCACGAAGAAACAATCTTAGAATCGCCAGGATCCGTTGAAGCGTTCCAGAGTTATAACCTGTCAAAGTGACACTGGTCAGAATTGCAAAAAATGGCCCGGTCATTAGGGTGTTTTAGTGGCCGGGGGTGAAGGGGTTAAAAATTATTATATTGCTGGATATTCTGTCTACCTTCATACTAAGTAAAACAGAAAAAAAATAAACTTTTGGTTTTGTTTTTTTTGTTTAGTTTTTTTTAGCATTTTTATTCTGGTTTTAGAGCTTTTTCTATAATTTCATCTGGCTTTTTCAAAATGGGCACAGCTAGGTTAAAGGGAACCTGTCAGCAGAAATTTCGACTTAAACCTAACAGATTCCCCCTCTGCAGCTCCTGGGCTGCATTCTAGAAAGGTCCCTGTTAGTATTGTGGCCCCTTTCTGACCCAAAAAAAGAGTTTATATCGAGGTACCTTTTTGGCTTCTGATTCTCTAAATGTGTCACGGGGGCGGGCTGCCTGATGGCCGTTATTCTGCCCCCTGTTCCTGTATGCCGCCCCCATCGCCGATTTCTATACTTCTGGATGCCGCCCACTGCTCCAGCCATCCCCGCGCATGCCCAGTGCTCATCTCTCGTGGATGAGCACTGTGCCCAGTGTCACCGGTGGTGACGTGCGCGCAGGGTTTAGATTATGGGCGGTGCTGTGATGTTAATTACCAAGCAACCGCCCATAATCGCGGGACCGCGCATTCCCCCTCGGCCTGCTTCTTTCTGCTCAAGCGCGCTGCAGCTGAACTCCTCCTGATCGGTGTAGTCACTGCTCCGCGCTCCTCCCATCTATTTCCTGCCTCAGGGCAAGATGGGAAGGAGGTGACGTGAGTTCAGCTGCAGCGGGCTTGCGCAGAAAGCAGGCCGAGGGGGAATGCGCGGTCCCGCGATTATGGGCAGTTGCTTGGTAATTAACATCACAGCACCGCCCATAATCTAAACCCTGCGCGCACGTCACCACCGGTGACACTGGGCACAGTGCTCATCCACGAGAGATGAGCACTGGGCATGCGCGGGGATGGCTGGAGCAGTGGGCGGCGTCCAGAAGTATAGAAATCGGCGATGGGGGCGGCATACAGGAACAGGGGGCAGAATAACGGCCATCAGGCAGCCCGCCCCCGTGACACATTTAGAGAATCAGAAGCCAAAAAGGTACCTCGATATAAACTCTTTTTTTGGGTCAGAAAGGGGCCACAATACTAACAGGGACCTTGCTAGAATGCAGCCCAGGGAGCTGCAGAGGGGGAATCTGTTAGGTTTAAGTCGAAATTTCTGCTGACAGGTTCCCTTTAAGGTGATGTTGGCTTGTCTTCATGATTTGCACTGTACTTTACACCACAAATCTTTATCCAGTGCCCAACTGGAGTAAGATTTGTGGCAAGGTGTAAGTAGTCTTACGCCTCGTTTAAGACGCGCCTTATTCATTAAAAGATGTCACTTTTTAATGAATACCAGAGCTTTATGTCCAGCAGTACCTTTACCTAGACCAAGGGTCCCCAATTCCAGTCCTCAAGGGCCGCCAACAGTGCATGTTTTCAGGATTTCCTTAGTATTGCACATGTGATAATTTAATCACCTGCACAGTTGATGATTCCAACACCCATGCAATGCTAAGGAAATCCTGAAAACATGCACTGTTGGCGGCCCTCGAGGACTGGAGTTGGGGAACCCTGACCTATACAGTCTATTAGAGTCTGCAGAGGTGGTGCTGGTTGGTAATAGAGCTGGAGTGACAGAGGCTTCCAGTCTGCAGCCTCATTTGCATATCAATAGAAACTTTGATTTCTCAATAAGGGAGGGACACACAGGACATGCAAAGGTATTGCTGGACTTGTCTCATGCATGTAAATAGCTTGGGGAATGAAGGTCTGCTGACAAATTCCCTTTACAGATTGTTTGAATTGATCATTCACTTTGCAAGGTTCAGTTTTGTTACTTTTACATATACATATATTATCATGTGCCGTTGATTTATGTTGCCCCTAAAATGTTCACTGTGGTGACCTGTCTTTGCTTTGTTTTATTTTACATGTTTATCTCTTTGACTATTGTAGGATGTTGACGCTTCTGATATAAAAGTCCAGGTCTGTGTGTATGCTTTCGACATGCTGTATCTCAATGGACAGGTAAATAATTCACAGGCTTTTTTCATTGCAAGAAAAATGTATTTTTGATAACGTAAGCAAAAGATGACATGTCAGCCATGGACCATGTTGCTCGAGAAAACATTTCCCATGTCCCACAGCTGTCATGTCACGTGTGCAGGCAATCAGTAGCCTCCGCCGTGCTGTCGAGATATGTGACACGAGAACGGTGAATCAGAACAATCCCAGATTCTCAATGTCCCAGTGACTCTGAAATTTAGTTGTTTTTTTTTCTGTCCCACGTGGGACATCATTTTAGTGATAATACATAATTATAACAGTTTGTGTTTACTGAAAATCACAGAAATTTTCACTTTGGTTTTACAAATTTTAGGTTTTCAAATCTGACATCTGCCCCGGCAATTTTATTTTTTTTGTTTTGTTTTTTCCTTGTCCAAACGCAGCTTGGAATAATTAGTAGATTTAATTAGTAAGCATGCTGACAAATGGTGTTTCATTGGCCAATTAGCCCCTTTTTGCTCCTTGGCATAATACTATAAAACATATGCTGTACTAATATGCATTCTGATATCTCAGGCACTAACCCTATCCACTCAACCTGTCACACTGTACATGCCGTCCGATCTTTAGTCAGCACAGTATAGAGAAATAAATGAGCAAAATTATAAATTTATCGGAAAAGATTAAGTGTAGCTTGTATTTTATTTATTGAAATTCCTGGTTGTACGTATATCCGTACAGTGGGCGGTCCTACTAGTCAGACACTAATCATGCAATATCTGCATGTACAGTCACAAGAGTCCAGTAGGCGGTCGTCCTCAGTGATTGACTGCTACAGTGCTGGCCAAAAGTATTGGCACCCCTGCAATTCTGTCAGATAATACTTAGTTTCTTCTTGAAAATGATTGCAGTCACAAATTCTTTGGTATTATTATCATTTATTTTGCTTGCAATGAACAAACACAAAAGAGAATGAAACAAAATCATTGATCATTTCACACAAAACTCCAAAAATGGGCCAGACAAAAGTATTGGCACCCTTAGCCTAATACTTGGTTGCACAACCTTTAGCCAAAATAACTGCCAACAACCGCTTCCGGTAACCATCAATGAGTTTCTTACAATGCTCTGCTGGAATTTTAGACCATTCTTCTGTGGCAAACTGCTCCAGGTCCCTGAGATTTGAAGGGTGCCTTCTCCAAACTGCCATTTTGAGATCTCTCCACAGGTGTTCTATGGGATTCAGGTCTGGACTCATTGCTGGCCACTTTAGTAGTCTCCAGTGCTTTCTCTCAAACCATTTTCTAGTGCTTTTTGAAGTGTGTTTTGGGTCATTGTCCTGCTGGAAGACCCATGACCTCTGAGGAAGATTCAGCTTTCTCACACTGGGCCCTACATTATGCTGCAAAATTTGTTGGTAGTCTTCAGACTTCATAATGCCATGAACACGGTCAAGCAGTCTAGTGCCAGAGGCAGCAAAGCAACCCCAAAACATCAGGGAACCTCTGCCATGTTTGACTGTAGGGACCGTGTTCTTTTCTTTGAATGCCTCTTTTTTTTCCTGTAAACTCTATGTTGATGTCTTTTCCCAAAAAGCTCTACTTTTGTCTCATCTGACCAGAGAATAGTCTTCCAAAACGTTTTAGGCTTTCTCAGGTAAGTTTTGGCTAACTCCAGCCTGGCTTTTTTATGTTTCGGGGAAAGAAGTGGGGTCTTCCTGGCTATCCTACCATACAGTCCCTTTTCATTCAGACGCCGACGGATAGTACGGGTTGACACTGTTGTACCCTCGGACTGCAGGGCAGCTTGAACTTTTTTGGATGTTAGTCGAGGTTCATTATCCACCATCCGTACAATCTTGCGTTGAAATCTCTCGTCAATTTTTCTTTTCCTTCCACATCTAGGGAGGTTAGCCACAGTGTCATGGGCTTTAAACTTCTTGATGACACTGCGCCCCATAGACACAGGAACTTTCAGGTCTTTAAAGATGGACTTGTAGCCTTGAGATTGCTCATGCTTCCTCACAATTTGGATTCTCAAGTCGTCAGACAGTTCTTTGGTCTTCTTTCTTTTCTCCATTCTCAATGTGGTACACACAAGGACACAGGACAGAGGTTGAGTCAACTTTAATCCATGTCAACTGGCTGCAAGTGTGATTTAGTTATTGCCAACACCTGTTAGGTGCCACAGGTAAGTTACAGGTGCTGTTAATTGCACAAATTAGAGAAGCATCACATGATTTTTCAAACAGTGCCAATACTTTTGTCCAACCCCTTTTTTATGTTTGGTGTGGAATTATATCCAATTTGGGTTTGACAATTTTTTTTCTTCTTCATTGAAGACAAATTAAATGAAGATAATAATACCAAAGAATTTGTGACTGCAATCATTTTCAAGAAGAAACTGAGTATTATCTGACAGAATTGCAGGGGTGCCAATACTTTTGGCCAGCACTGTAGCAGTCAATCACTGAGGACGACCGCCTACTGGACTCATGTGACTGTACATGCAGATATTGCATGATTAGTGTCTGACTAGTAGGACCGCCCACTGTACGGATATACGTACAACCAGGAATTTCAATAAATAAAATACAAGCTACACTTAATCTTTTCCGATAAATTTATAATTTTGCTCATCTATTTCTCTATACCGTGCTGACTAAAGATCGGACGGCATTTACAGTGTGACAGGTTGAGTGGATAGGGTTAGTGCCTGAGATATCAGAATGCATATTAGTACAGCATATGTTTTATAGTACTATGCCAAGGAGCAAAAAGGGGCTAATTGGCCAATGAAACACCATTTGTCAGCATGCTTACTAATTAAATCTACTAATTATTCCAAGCTGCATTTGGACAAGGAAAAAACAAAACAAAAAACAAAAAAAATAAAATTGCCGGGGCAGATGTCAGATTTGTATCTCTGCATGCATAGTCACACAGGGAGAACTGTCTGCATGAGTCCAGCAGGCGGTCTTACTCGGGGATTCAAATACCAGGGAATTCAGTGAATAAACTGCATCTTAATAAATTAGAATATCATCAAAAAGTTAATTTATTTCAGTAATTCAATACAAAAAGGGAAACGCATATATTGTAGCGTCATTACAAACAGTGATCTAATTCAAGCGTTTATTTATCTTGATGATTATAGCTTACAGCCAATGAAAACCCAAAAGTCATTATCTCAGAAAATTAGAATAATTACCACAAAACACCTGCAAAGGCTCCCTAAGCATTTAAAATGATCCATTAGTTTGGATCAGTAGGCTACACAAAATGGGGAACACTGCTGACTTGACAGATGTCCAGAAGGCAGTTATTGAGACAGTCCACCACAAGGAGGGTAAGCCACAAAAGGTCATTGCTAAAGAAGCTGGCTCTTCAGAGTGCTGTATCAAAGCTTATTAATGGAAAGTTCAGTGGAAGGTAAAAGTCTGGTAGCAAAAAGGTGCACAAGCAACAAGGATAACCACAGCCTTGATGGGATTGTTAAGAAAAGGCCATTCAAAATTTGAGGGAGATTCACAAGGAGCGGACTGCTGCTGGAGTCAGTGCTTAAAAAGCCACCACACACAGATGTAGCCCATGTCCTTGCTACAAGTGTCACTTTCCTTGTGTCAAGCCAGTCATGCCCAATAGAGAACGCTAGAAGCATCTTACCTGGGCTAAGGAGAAAAAGAACTGGACTGTTGCTCAGTGGTCCAAGATGTTTACAGATGAAAGTACATTTTGCATTCCATTTAGAAATCAAGGTCCCAGAGTCTGGAGGAAGAGTGGAGAGGCTACAATCCAAGCTGCTTGAGGTCTAGTGTGAAGTTTCTACCATCAGTGATGGTTTGGGGAGCCATGTCATCTGCTGGTGTAGGTCCACTGTGTTTTATCAAGATCAAAGTCAGTGCGATCATCTACCAGGAAATTTTAGAGCACATCATGCTTCCCTTCGGTGATAAGCTTTTTGGAGATGGAAATTTCATTTTCGAGTAGGACTTGACACCTGTCCACACTACCAAAAGTACCAGTACCTAGTTTAACCCCTTAACAACCGCGGGCCATAAAATGACGTCCTTGCTGTCATAACCTTACTGCCCGCGGTCTGCCGGCAGCATCATGCTGCGATCGGCACACATCTCAGCTGATTTTCACAGCTGAGATGTGTGCCTGCTAGGCACGAGCAGAATCGTTATCTGCTCGTGCCGTTTAACCCCTTATATGGCGCTGTCAATATGTGACAGCGCCATTATAAGCACTATCGCGGTAAAGTTTTACTTACCGCCCGATACCGGAAGTCACGTGACGTGATCACGTGACTTCCGATAGTTGTCATGGTAGCACAGGGTCATGTGATGACTCCTGTACTACACCTGACTTGCTTTCACTTTCGCTGTGCCAGCGGCACAGCAAAAGAGAAAGAGAGCGTATCTGCTGTTTATAGCCTTGTAGCTGTGATCAGCAGATACTGCAGAGCGATCGGATTGCTGATCGCAATAGCCCCCTAGGGGGACTAGTAAAATTAAAAAAAAAAGTTAAAAAAGTTTTAAAAAAATTAAAAAAAACTTTAAAAGTTAAAATCACCCCCCATTCGCCCCATTGAAAATTAAAGGGTTAAAAAATATACACACATTTGGTATCGCCGCGTTCAGAAACGCCCGATCTATCAAAATATAAAATCAATTAATCTGATCAGTATACGGTGTAGCGGCAAAAAAATTCCAAACGCCAAAACGATGTTTTTTTGTCGCCACAACTTTTGCGCAAAATGCAATAAGAGGCGATCAAAATGTAGCATCTGCGCAAAAATGGTACCGTTAAAAACGTCAGCTCGAGACGCAAAAAATAAGCCGTCAGTGAGCCATAGATCCCGAAAAATGAGAACGCTACGGGTCACAGAATATGGCGTAAAACGTGCGCCACTTTTTTCGGACAAACTTCCGATTTTTTTTTAACCCCCTTATATAAAAGTAAACCTATACATGTTTGGTGTCAACGAACTCGCACTGACCTGAGGCATCACACCCACACATCAGTTTTACCATATAGTGAACACAGTGAATAAAATATCTCAAAAACCATAGTGATATCGCACTTTTTTTGCAATTTTTCTGCATTTGGAATTTTTTGCCGTTTTCCAGTACACTATATAGTAAAACTGATGGTTTCATTTAAAAGTACAGCTCGTTCCGCAAAAAATGAGCCCTCACAGGATCATATTGACTGAAAAATAAAAAAGTTACGTCTCTCAGAAAAAGAATGGCGAAAAAAAAAAGCGGAAAGCGAAAAATCGGCCGGTCATAAAGGGGTTGATAACCACAGTATCACTGTGCTTGATTGGCCAGCAAACTCGCCTGACCTAAACCCCATAGAGAGTCTATGGCAGGGGTCTCAAACTCTGCTGTGTGTATGGGCCGCACAGAGGAAAAAAAATAATTTGGGGGGCCGCATTCTTTGCAGGACAAAGTGACATTTTTATTGGTACCATATATGATATATTTTATTTTTTTTACACACCTTGGGATCACTGATTTTGAACGTTTTCACTTGTTCATTATAGCAAACGTGCACATTCTTTGTTTAAATATAAACTTTTTTTTTATATATATTTTATTCCTTTCTTGTAACTAATAGTCTTACAATTAGCACTATATAGAAATTTTGACCAACATCTTTTAGTAATGTTCCCCATATTGTTGTAACGTGCCCATCCTTGTCCTCTTGTAGTATTGTGCCCCATCCCACAGTGATGTGCTCATCCTTGTCCCCATCCTAAAGTAATGTTCCCCATCCTTGTCCCCATTTTGTAGTAATGTTTTCATCCTTGTCCCCATGTTATAGTAATGTCCCCAATATATAGTAATGTGTCCATCCTTGTCCCCCATCTTATAGTAATGTTCCCCATCCTTGTCCCCTTGTAGCAATGTCCCCATCCTATAGTACTGTCCCCATTCTATAGTAATGTGCCCATCCTTCAGTAATGTGCCAACCTTGTCCCCACCCTATATTAATGTCCCCAGCATTATCCCTATTCTATATATAATATATATATATATATATATATATATATATATATATATATATATATATATATATATATATATATATATATATATAATTACATACATACATACATACATACATACATACATACATACATACATACAGTCAGGGCCAGAAATATTTGGACAGTGACACAAGTTTTGTTATTTTAGCTGTTTACAAAAACATGTTCAGAAATACAATTATATATATAATATGGGCTGAAAGTGCACACTCCCAGCTGCAATATGAGAGTTTTCACATCCAAATCGGAGAAAGGGTTTAGGAATCATAGCTCTGTAATGCATAGCCTCCTCTTTTTCAAGGGACCAAAAGTAATTGGACAAGGGACTCTAAGGGCTGCAATTAACTCTGAAGGCGTCTCCCTCGTTAACCTGTAATCAATGAAGTAGTTAAAAGGTCTGGGGTTGATTACAGGTGTGTGGTTTTGCATTTGGAAGCTGTTGTTGTGACCAGACAACATGCGGTCTAAGGAACTCTCAATTGAGGTGAAGCAGAACATCCTGAGGCTGAAAAAAAAAAAAATCCATCAGAGAGATAGCAGACATGCTTGGAGTAGCAAAATCAACAGTCGGGTACATTCTGAGGAAAAAGGAATTGACTGGTGAGCTTGGGAACTCAAAAAGGCCTGGGCGTCCACGGATGACAACAGTGGTGGATGATCGCCGCATACTTTCTTTGGTGAAGAAGAACCCGTTCACAACATCAACTGAAGTCCAGAACACTCTCAGTGAAGTAGGTGTATCTGTCTCTAAGTCAACAGTAAAGAGAAGACTCCATGAAAGTAAATACAAAGGGTTCACATCTAGATGCAAACCATTCATCAATTCCAAAAATAGACAGGCCAGAGTTAAATTTGCTGAAAAACACCTCATGAAGCCAGCTCAGTTCTGGAAAAGTATTCTATGGACAGATGAGACAAAGATCAACCTGTACCAGAATGATGGGAAGAAAAATGTTTGGAGAAGAAAGGGAACGGCACATGATCCAAGGCACACCACATCCTCTGTAAAACATGGTGGAGGCAACGTGATGGCATGGGCATGCATGGCTTTCAATGGCACTGGGACACTTGTGTTTATTGATGACATAACAGCAGACAAGAGTAGCCGGATGAATTCTGAAGTGTACTGGGATATACTTTCAGCCCAGATTCAGCCAAATGCCGCAAAGTTGATCGGACGGCGCTTCATAGTACAGATGGACAATGACCCCAAGCATACAGCCAAAGCTACCCAGGAGTTCATGAGTGCTAAAAAGTGGAACATTCTGCAATGGCCAAGTCAATCACCAGATCTTAACCCAATTGAGCATGCATTTCACTTGCTCAAATCCAGACTTAAGACGGAAAGACCCACAAACAAGCAAGACCTGAAGGCTGCGGCTGTAAAGGCCTGGCAAAGCATTAAGAAGGAGGAAACCCAGCGTTTGGTGATGTCCATGGGTTCCAGACTTAAGGCAGTGATTGCCTCCAAAGGATTCGCAACATAATATTGAAAATAAAAATATTTTGTTTGGGTTTGGTTTATTTGTCCAATTACTTTTGACCTCCTAAAATGTGGAGTGTTTGTAAAGAAATGTGTACAATTCCTACAATTTCTATCAGATATTTTTGTTCAAACCTTCAAATTAAACGTTACAATCTGCACTTGAATTCTGTTGTAGAGGTTTCATTTCAAACCCAATGTGGTGGCATGCAGAGCCCAACTCTCGAAAATTGTGTCACTGTCCAAATATTTCTGGACCTAACTGTATGTATATATATATATATATATATATATCTATATCTATCTATATATCTATATGTATATATATATATATATATATATATATATATATATATATATATATATATATATATATATATATGTATGTATATATATATATGTGTATATGTTTCCATCCTTGTCCCCTTGTAGTAATGTCCCTAGCCTACAGTAATGTGCCCACCTTGTCCCCATCCTATAGTAATGTCCCCAGTTTTGTCCCCATTTTATAGTCATGTGCCCATCCTAGTCCCTATCCTATAGTAATGTCGCCATACTATAGTAATAATGTCCCCATCCAATAGTATTGTGCCCATCCTTGTAATGTCCCAATCCTATAGTAATGTCCCCAGCCTTGTCCCAATCTCATAGTAATGTGCGCACTTTGTCCCCATCCTGTAGTAATGGGTCAGCAGCTCCCCTCACCTTCTACAGACGCCGGTGTTATGATCCGGAACCATGGAAGATCACCACAAATCATTGGTAAAAAGGTGACAAGAGCATTGGCAACTAATCTGGCCGCCATCCCCTTACTAACCAACACAACTAGAAGTAGCCGAGGGGTGAACTAACATCCTGTGCACCGCGAACCCAGCCGGAGAACTAACTATCCTAAAGGTAGGAAAGATGAATAACTCTCTGCCTCAGAAAATAGACAAGAATAGCAAGCCCCCCACATTCAAAGACTGCGGTGATATAGGAAAAACACAATAGACAGGTAGATGACAGGATTAGCAAAAGGTGAGGCCCCCACTGACTAAAATAGGAAAAGACAGGAAAGGGACTGATGGTAGCCAGAGAAAAACCCTGCAAAATACCAACTTCCTGATAGTACAAAAAGGCCCTCAGATCGCTCGATCTGAACTCCGTCCTATACCAGGTGCCCTTGTCATACCAATGAACAGAAAACAAGAATTATAACAAATTCAAAAAGCCATAAACACATGGACCCAAAGGAGCTATACTCCACACAGAACTGCAGGGAGTTCCTCAACAATCCACTGAGGGGGAAAATCCCTGGAAGGAAATAAACTGAAACCAACCACAACAAATGACAAACCCAGATAAGCAAAAGAACCAGGCAATAAATAAAGAGCAAGAACTTATCTGGAGTGGATGTGATGTAGAGCAGGATTAAGCAGGCTGAAAATACAAAGTACAACTGACATCCGGCAACAGCCTGCAATCAGACCAGGACTTAAATAAGCAGAGAGTTAGGCAAGGAAACACCCACTGCACAACCCACCTGGTCTCTGTCCAAACCCTTCCTGGCCACCAGAGGGAGCCTCCCAGCAGCCAAGACATAACTAACATTCACAACACGCCGGAGTGAAGCTGAGGGGAGTGGTCTGCGGCCCCAGATCCACAGTGATTGGAGAGATCGGTCACAAGCTGGTCTCTCCAATCAGAGCTGGGGGCGGGTGAAACACAGGTCACACAGACTTTTCAGTAGGCCAACATTTGAGTTTAAAATCATTTTTTCAGTTGGTCTTATATAACATTCTAATTTTCTGAGATAATGACTTTCGGGTTTTCATTGGCTGTAAGCCATAAACATCAACATTAACAGAAATAAACACTTGAATTGGATCATTCTATTTGTAATGACTCTATATAATATGTTTCTCTTTTTGTATTGAATTACTGAAATAAATTAACTTTTTGATGATATTCTAATTTATTGAGATGCACCTTTTATATTAATCTGATCTGTTCCTCCTGCTCTGTAACATCTTACCTGCAGATCAGGTACCACTTCCATCAAGTATCATTACATATGTCCGATCACATTATGGGTTCACATATAGAAATATCAAAACAAAAAGGTGCCCAAATCCAAGCTTTGTTTAACAGGTGCACCGAGTGAACATCAACACAAATGAAATAAATGATCACTTTCTAAGCTAATATTTGGGAGGCAGAATGAACACACAAATAATTATGTAGGAATTAATTTTTATTAACTATTCATTAAAACAACAGCATTACTTTTTGGCCCAGTATGATTAGGATACCAGATTTGCTTGTGCTCTTTAATGATTTTGCACACAATGAGCAATTTTCATCATTGTTCCCACTGGGGTTCACAATATAAATTCCTTATCAGTAGGTCTTTGGAAAGGAAGGAAACCAGAGAAAACCCATGTACATACATATAGAAGATACAGTCCTTGCAGAGGTCCTTGGCAGGAGCCCACGTGCTGCCATCACTTTTAACAATATATCTAAGGGTATAATAAGCTTTTTGACCCACAAGTCTGTAATACATTTTAAAAGAATTTTGTCATGAAAATGAAAAAAAAAAGGAAAAATAAAGAAAATAAGAAAGAAGCGAGCGCCTCATACTAACCAAGGCTCCATTGCGGTTGTACGCTGCTCCCGCACGGCTGTACACTGCTCTTGCAGCTTCCCTGGGCTGCTCATCATTGCTCATCCATATGCACTGCTTTGCCCACCCACCGGCCGGCCTGGTATCTTTGATTGGTTGCAGTCAGACACGCCCCCGGCCTGTGTGACAGCGTCTGTTTGCATCCAATCATAGGCGCTTTCTACGGATCAGTATTGTGGTGTAAAAATAAAACTGGCGTAGGGTCCCCCCATTTTATGATACCCAGTACAGATAAAGCCCACTCCTACAGGCTGCAGCCCCCATCCCTGCGTTCATCTTGGGTGTGTGTCAAAATAAGAGGAACCACATGCGGCTTTTTTTTAATTAAATAAATAATTAAAAAAAACAGCATGTGGTCATCCCAATTTTGATATCCAGCCATGATAAAGCCCGACAGCTGAGGGCTGGTATTCTCACTCTGGGGAGTCCCATGGTTATTGTGACCCCCAGGTTAAGAATAGCAACCTGCAGCCTCCCGAGATTGTCGCATCCATCAGATTTGACAAGCTCTGCGCTCTACCAGGCTCTTCCCGATTGCCCTGTTGCAGTGGCAATTGGGGTATTGAGAGGTTAATAATAGCGCACAACTGTTATCAAGCCCAAAATTAGTGATGGGTAGGGGTCTATGAGATAGATAACTAATCCTAAAAGTAAAAAGGAATAAACACAATCACTGAGAAATATTGTTTATTTGGCATAAAATACAAAAAAACACCCTATTTCATCACTTTATTAACCCCCTAAACAGCCCTGCAGGTCCGACATAATCCACAAGAAGTCCCACGGCAATTCAGCTCTGCTACATCTCAGTCACAGCGAGCGGCCGTAGACATGACTGTCGTCTGTGAGTGCAAATAACCTGAGTGACGTTATCGCGTCTCAGTCTCTGCCTGCAATCACAGGGGGCAGTTATATTCTATTGTGCTCACTGGGACTGAGATGTAGCAGAGCTGAATCACCGTGGGACTTCGTATGGGTTACATCGGACCTGCATAAGTGTTTAGGGGGGTTAATAAAGGGGAGAGAGGGTGTTTTTTATATGTAATTCCAAATAAAGAATTTTTTCAGTGTTTGTTTATTTACTTTACATTACAGATTAGGCTAGTTTGACACTTGCGTTGAAAGGCATCCGTCACAATGCGTTATGTGACGGATGCGTTGTAAATAGTGTGATAATAAAGGTAACGGATTCCTGTGAAATAACATGTTGTGCTCCTTGAGAGAGAGAGAGAGCAAGCAAGCCCCCGTCATCACTGCACACACCCCGGCACTACCACCCCCATCATCACCGCTCACACACAGGCACTACCGTTCCCATCATCACCGCTCAGTGCTTACACGCAGGCACTACCGATCCAATCATAACCGCACACATCGGCACTACTGCTCCCATCATCACTGCACATACCCATGCACAACCGCACTCATCATCACTGCTCACACGCAGGCACTACCGCACTCTTCATCACCGTATACACACCGGCACTACCCACCCATCACCGCACACACAGGCATTACCTCAGTGACGTCCCCGCTGACAGCCTGACTACCTTCAGTTTCTGCATGGAGTTCACAGGAGCGGCGGTGTTCTACTGCCGCTCCTGTCAGCTTCATGTAGCAGAGCTGAAAGTGTCGTGGGACCTCTGTGGATTACATCAGACCTGGAGGGGTATTTGGGGGTTTAATTAAGTGGTGAAAGAAGGGTTTTTTTGTCTTTTATTCCAAATAAAGTATTTTTTCGGGTGTATGTGTTTATTTTCTTTAACTTACAGGTTAATCAATGAAGGTATCTTGGGTAGATGCCTGCCATGATTAACCTAAGACTTAGTGGCAGCTATGTGCTGCCATTAACTCCTTATTATCTTGATTGCCACCACACCAGGGCAATTCGGGATGAGCCGGGTAGAGTCTCTGGACTGTCGCATCTAATGGATGCGGCAATTCCGGGCGGCTGCTGGCTGATATTTGTAGGCTGCGGGGCTCCCCATAACGTGGCACTCCCCATCCCCTGAGAATACCAGCCTTCAGCCGTGTGGCTTTATCTTGGCTGGTATCAAAATTGGGGGAGGGACTGCACATCGTTTTATTATAATGATTTATTTATTTATTTATTGTACTGCACGATCTAAACCCGCCCACCGGCAGCTGTGATTGGTTGCAGTCAGACACGCCCCCACGGTGAGTGACAGCTGTCTCACTGCAACCAATCATAGGTGCCGGTGGGCGGGGGAAGCAGTGAATACTAGATGGAATAATGAGTGGCCGGCATTTTCAAAAGAGAAGCCGCCAGAACAGTGTGACAGCTGTGCAGCGCTGCGACTGTGATCGGTGAGTATGAGAGGGGGAGAGACAGACCGACAGAGAGAGAGACAGACATTGACAGAGAGAGACCGACAGAGAGAGATAGAGACTGAGAGAGAAGACCGACAGACAGATAGAAACAGAGACCAGGAGTGCTTTTAAACGATTTAGAATGTTCTGCTGGACATGCTAAGCATGCTCATTACAACGTGACGGAATCCTGCACTGGAATCCATCGATAAACACATGGCGACAGAATCTCACACCATAGACATTCATTATGCCTCTTAACGGATCCCGACGGAATCCTGCGAAGTGCGGTTTTTTTTTTTTACAGCAACAAAAAACGCTACATTCAGCGTTTCTTCCGCTTGACTGGCACTGACGGTCGCCGCGGGGCGGATGCAATGCAAGGCAATCCGTTGCAATCTGCCCTTAATAGAAGCCTAAGAGGAATAAACTGATTCCTGCAACGGTTACTGTAATTCCTCAAGGCGGATTGCAACGGATGCCGTTCAATGCAAGTGTGAAAGCAGCCTTAGTTATGGGGGTAAATAAATAAGGAATAACGTTTGGAACACCATTCTAAGTCTGAACTGGGTGCAAAAACCTAAAAAAACATCACTATGGAGAGATAAGGTATGCACACCAGTGACTATGTAAGGGGAATACATGGAATAGCAGAAACTGCTGTGTGAATACTGACTTGAAAAATCCAATAGCTATATGTAAGAGTGAAAATGTGAAAAATGGAATCTGCATTACTGCCATGAACATATGGAACACCATTCTAAGTCTAAGTCTCCATAGTGATGTTTTTTTAGGTTTTTGCACCCAGTTCAGACTTAGAATGGTGTTCCAAACGTTATTCCTTATTTGTTAGTTGTTTTTCGTTTGTGAACCCTCCCCAACCACACCCATTGCCAATCCATATCATACGCATAAATAGCCTGGGTCTCAGCTTCCCATACACGGTAAGTTTAACTGCATGAGAGGACACACACAAGCTAGGGACCCCAACGTAGAGAAATACTTTGGCGTAGTGTTGGGGCTCTATTGCATTGATCAATTCAGTAGCTAAATTTCTCTTCATATGTTCATGGCAGTAATGCAGATTCCATTTTTCACTCTTACATATAGCTATTGGATTTTTCAAGTCAGTATTCACACAGCAGTTTCTGCTATTCCATGTATTCCCCTTACATAGTCACTGGTGTGCATACCTTATCTCCCCTTAGTTATGTGGGTGTCTCAGGCGCCTGCCATCACTAATCTAGGACTTAGTGGCTGGTGTGGGCTGCCATTAACTTGTCATTACCCTGATTGCTATCACATCAGGGCAATCAGTAAGAGCTAGGTAAAGCATCGGGCTTGTCAAATCTAATGGATGTGTCAATCCTGAGCAGCTGCCGGTTGCTATTTTTAGGCTGTGGAGCGGCCAATAACTGTGGGCCTCTCCAGTCTAAAAATACCAGCCAACATTCAATGATTTTCTCCAAAATAATCCACAACTATTCTAAAACTCACTGACCTGGTGGATTTTTTATGATAAACACTCTGTATTATTTAAATTTTTAAAACCTTACACACCACCATATACAGGTATTTTAAGCAAATGATCCACCAATTACCATATAGTACTTATCGGACCATTAATATATTTCTCTGCAAAACACATACAACCAGCAGCAGCAAATTGAAAACTACTGTACTGGTCTCCAATATAAATAGTGAGACAAAAGAATATTGGAAGTATTACAGTAGTTGCTGCTGGTTGTATTTGTGTTCAGCAGAGAAACATAATAATGGTCTGATAAGTATTATATGGTAATTGGTGGATCATTTGCTGAACAGACCTGTATATGGTGGTGTGTAATGTTTTAAAAATTTAAATTAGAGTGTTTTTTTTTAATCATAAAAAACCTACAGGTCAGTTAGTTTGAGAATACCAGCCCCCAGCTGTCAGGCTTTCTTGGCTGAATATCAAAATTGGGAGGACTGCACTCTGTTTTTAAATTATTTTAAGTAAAAAATAAAAGAAAAAAAAAGCTGTATGCGGTTTCTCTTATTTTGAATCAAAGCCAAGATAACCGCAGGGCCTGGGGGCTGCTGCCTGTAGTCGTGGCTTTATCTGTGCTCAGTATCATAATATGGGAGGACCCTATGCCAATTTTTCTGCATGGGTAGAGTCACACTGACTTATGACTCGCACGAGTGCAGTGAGAAAATCTGGCATTGCACTCGGCATCATGTAAGACAATGCTGCAGCTCACATCTGCAAGTATTTCCTCAGCCCTAATCAGACTGGAAAAAATTGCAGCATGCTGCGATTGTCTGCGTCTCCTATCACTTGCAGCCATACAAGTCTATGGGTGTGAGAGAAACATCGGACTGCACTGATGACATTCAAGTGCAGTGTGATATACGCACAGGCTGACAACGGAGGAGATGGGGGCGATTAATTCCTCACTCTCCTCCACAGTTGTGACCTGATCGCAGGATCGGATCACAGTCAGATGACACTCTGCTCATGCTCGCAGCAGAGCCTGAGTTGAGGGTCATTAGCATATCAGATCCAATGCTCTCACATCGAATACCATACGGCAGTGTAACCCCGACCTACGATATAAACGAGCTGTGATTGGGAGCAGCCAGCTGCCACTCAGTGTGGTGTCGCGTCTGACTGAAACCAATCACAGGCGCTGGGGGCGTGGAAAGCAGTGCATATTCAATGAATGATAAATAGCTGCTTCGGAAGTGAATGCGCGATTTGGAAGCAGATTGCTGCCATAGCAGATCGTCGGTAAGTGCACCGCCCGTGCTCCTATCTCCTTATCCCTTCTACCAACGTTTTTAATCTCCGGTTTCTGATGCCTATAGACTTATTTGGGGACTGGAACCGGATTTTTTAAAAAAAGATAAACGGGAACCGGCCGGTCCCGTTTATCTGCGAGTCCGTTTATCTCTACTCCGTTTATCTCTACTCAAGGCCAAAAAAAAACAAAAAACAGTACCCTGCAATTGTGACAATGTCACCTTTCATATAGTCATACACTACTGGGCACACAGCAGGGCTCAAAGGGAAGGAGCACAATTTGACTTTTTGAGTGTAAATTTGTCTAGATTAAATTGCAGGCACTGAACATTGAATTTGCTAGTCCTCTGAGGTGCAAACATAGCAAAACTACCCCTAGAGTTCAGGGTGGGAAAATTAAAGAAACCTTCTGAGAGGTGAACTTGTTTTGGAAACTACACCCTCAAAGCAGTAGTCAAAGGATAAAATGAGCTTTTTGACAGGTGATTTCCAAAAATTAGTATGCACTGGGTTTTGCAGAGTGAAACAATGAAATTCCAAAAAGTGCCTAGATTTTCCCACTGTGAGTGGACAGCTGTCTTATTATTGTACTGTTTTCCTGTTCTGTAAATGCCCCGAGTGTGGCACTAATTGTTAGTACTCTGCATTGAAGACCTCATTTGGGGATTTAGAAAGTGTCGCGGGCGGGGAGGACGCCGCCGCGTGCTCACTAACGCTCGGGTCCGGCGCTGCTGCGATGGCTGCTCGGTGGCTCGAGCGGTGGGCCGGATCCGGGGACTCGCGCGGCGCTCCTCGCCCGTGAGTGAAAGGGGTGGTTGGTTTGGGGGATTTAGTCCGTGACGCCACCCACGGGTCGTGGTGAAGATAGGCACCACCGCTGCTGGTGACGGGGATCCCGGGAGCGATGGTAGGGAGCAGCTGGGATGTTGTTTTCCCCCTCCGTGGGTAGGGGTCGGTGGTCCCGGGGCCCGGTGGTGTGGTGACGGGGAGGCAGGGTCGGTGAGGTGCAGGGTCGCAGGGACCGGATGGCACGGGTGTACTCACTCAGCAAGAAAGGTACAAAGTCCTCGGTAAACCAAACGGCTGGATGGACGGGTCCCACAGCCGGCTACAGTGTCTCTCCCCGGACAGGTGATGGCGGCTGTCTTTCCCTGCACCTTGATGTTCTTCTTTCTGACTACTATGGATTCCCAACGGTAGTCCGCTCCCCGATGTATGGGTACCGGAGGAGCCCGTTTGCCCACAGGCGCTGGCCCTTGGGTCTCTAGCCTTAGGCGGTAGCTGTATACCCTCACGGTGTAAGCGGTTGCCTTCAATCGGGACTTTTGCTGTTGTGAAACCCCTGGGGTTACAGTCACATTCGGATCTGACTATTGTCGGCGGCTCCAAGCCTGGTCGGGGTCCGATGGCCCTGCCTGTGTGTGCTGGCTTCACTTCGCTCTCCGGTCGGTACCGGCGGGCCGTCGCCCATCCCCGGTCCTATGGTTCCGCGTTGCTCCACCACTCCTGCAGACGGCCACCACCGTCTGCCAACCTTGCTGTCGGTGCCCGGGCCACTACCCAGACATTCAAGTGTTCACTTCAAACTCCTACACTCATCTCTCTCCACAACTAAACTGTCACTTTTCCCGCCTCCAGGCCTGTGAACTCCTCGGTGGGTGGAGCCAACCGCTTAGCCCCGCCCCACCTGGTGTGGACATCAGACCCTGGAGGGAGGCAACAAGGGTTTTGTGTTTGGCTGGTGTCCCTGTCTAGTGGGGGTGGGGTGTTTGTGTGTTATCTGTGACGACCTGGCTAGGCCAGGGCGCCACAAAAGCTTTAAGGGACATGCTTTAATGTTTGTCATTATGGACATGAAGATAACAAAATGTATTCTTTTTTACAGTAAAATGTATATGCTGCTAAATGTTTAAGCAGAACAAATAAGTCATTTAAAAAAAATGTTTTAATGTAAAATTGAAAAGACAAAAGGGCGCAGAGGGTGTCTAACCTGGCGTGCCAGTTAAGGAATTTAATAATTGCACTAAACTGATTTGGTTGTGTTTTAGTCACAACCACTACGGCACGTAATCAATGCTGGCTGCTGCAGAATCCACACTAATTGGTGATAGTGTAAATATGGAAATGGCTAATACGCTCTGATTTAACCATTTCCATCATCACGCTTTGTCACAATTTAAAAAAAAAAAAAAAAAATGTTGCTGCTGTAAGGTAGACATATGGCAAATGTTATTAACATTTTTATAAGAATCACCCTGTTTGTTACACAATTTTTTTTTTTTACTCCGGTAACTCCTCCCATGTGTATGTGAGTAGTTACCATCAATCAAGTACAAGTAAGTATGGAGAAAAACTGGGACTATTAACAAGTGCTGTTCCTCCAAAATGCAAAGTCAAAGTTTATTCTATAATATGTAGTGTACTAATCATACAATTTTTCATTTTTGCACGTTTTTTTTCTTTCTTTCACCCTCTTCCAAGAGCCATCACTTGTTATAATTTTTCCATCTATATAGCTGCATGAGGGCGTATTTTGCAGGACGAATACTAGTTTTGCTAGGCCAATAGTGCTATTTGATTGAAGCTATCTGTTATAGACTAGTATTTAGTTAAACAGCAGTGATTGTGGCTAGTTATGATCTCTGCTATTATTAGCAGATGCCGACAGTGTATTACAGACAGCATCTACCTTGTGTGGAGTGGGCTCAGCTCTTGATCTCACTTCATACATGCACTTTGGCCACCATGTACAACAGGGTGGTATGTGAGTTCACATTGCATAGAGGTTAATATCAATAGTGCCATGTCATCCATACATTACAGAGCCAGATGCCAATGGCTTTCCGGCACCATGTTGCTGTTGCAGAGTCTGAGGTACCATTGCAGTGAAAACTATGCAGTAGTTACTGCATTTTGACATCTGTACATCCCTTAAGTTATTTATCTAAGGGTATGGTGAGTGTTAAACATCACATGTTTTTTAGAATTTAATTGCATAGTGTGGATTAGAGTGAAAATGGACACTTTCAAAATGAAGCACAACCAATGCCAACTAATTACACAGGTTCTTCTGGTTAAGAACGGATAACATAAACTATATATGACTGTTATCTTCTGTCTCCACACAAGGCAAAAAGGAAGGCGCGGCATGCAGCTTTATGTAAAAGCTGTGCAGAGTACATTAGAATAAACACTCTGATGGTTCAGGTACCTAATAAAATTAGAATTCCAGGCATGTATATTTTAATGCAATCTTTTAGGCTCAGGCCAGTTTAGGTTTTTGCAGTTTAATTTTTTTATTATTTCCTCATTAGCAAGGTGAAGCTCATCATTCATGTCAGATGATGGCTATTTAAACAGCCATCATCTGCATCTAACAGCAGCGATTGGAGCTGAGCTCTCATTACTGCTGATAACTCTTTAAGTGCTGCTGTCAATTTGACAGCAGCATTTATAGCCCAAATGGGAGACATGTTTATCCATACTCCCATCGATTCACCAGTGATACAACTTGCCATTATGGTACTCCTGTGAACACCAGACTGTGCCTGTCATTGATAGGAGACAGTTATTTTTATTATATACTGTAATGCTAAAAAATAAATGAAATGTAATTGAAAAAGAAACCTATCTAGCATTGCTGCATCCCTAAAAGTCTGAGCCATCAATATATAAAATTAATCGGTCGTAATCAAAGCAATGAAAACGTTTTCTATACCCCAAAATTAAATCCGTAAAAACATCAGCTTGGCAGCAAAAAAAACACACCCTCACACAGATATTTCCACTTGAAAATGAAAACATTGCAGGTCTCTGAAAATGACACAATTTTTTTTTCTTTTTTTGTGAATTTTTGAAAACTTTTTCACCTCTGAAATATTAAAGTAACTAAACTAATCCAGCTGTCTGATTCCTGCTGTATCACTGAGTTTTTGTTGAGGGCCCATGGATCTAGGCTACTCTTCAGATACCACCCCTTGGTCCTTAAGTGTTGCTGAGTGATGATAAAAGGAAAGATCCAATATACAAAAGACTTCATTTTCTTTATCCTTTTTATCAATTTATATCCATTGAATGACTTGACATATTATATCACATTGACGATGACGTGGCTACAGCTGTGGTCCTTGATCGTCGGTGACATGCCTCTGCATTCCTGTTTAATCTCCTGCAGCCTTTGTGGCACATGGATTGCCCACACCAAGTCTGACTGCAGCATGGAAGCTTGTTGAGGCCGTATTGCATCGCAGTCTAGATGTATTCATAGTTGTGAATATGATATAACAATATGTCAAGTTATTGGGTGTATATTCATGAAATATTAATTGATAAAAAGGATAAAGAAAATGAAGTGATGGGCTTTATTTTTTTATAATGGACTTTTAAGTCCGTTTGTGGAAATGGCTGCGACACAGCCATTTAATATTGTGGGTCGTCTATAATATAGAGAGCCGTTTTTATTGATAAAAGGAAAAGTCTGTCATGCTCATTAGTGGGCTAATGCTACGCTGCCTGTTGATAACAAAGGGAAAAAGATTCTGTGAAATTTGATTTCGGTTTTGTCAACTCATTTCAAAGTAGCAAACTTATACATCAGCTCAAAACCATGAGTATACAGTTGATACATGCAGGTATAAATAGACATGTTCAAATCAAGGCATGTAATGTAATGGACTTCTGGTGCCATATGCTTGGTATTAAAAACAAAAAACATTTGACAGTGTGAAAAGTTTATATTGGATTTTTCATTTGATTTTTGGGAAAAAAAATCAAGGAGTGAGAAAAAGCAAAATGCAAAAACATTCAGCTATCAGTGGTTTGTGCTACACTTGAGTCATCACTATTCTCACTATTTTTACACACAGAGCCAGCAGGGCTTTTGATCAGGCACATTGTACTGATCCATGATTGGGAGACCTGCTCATTGAGTAGCCAATGCTGCGAGCTGGTAATTTTGCAAGATTAGTTTCAATTAGAGAGTTAACCTCCCTTTTCTGGAATTTAACTACTGCACTGTTTTGGACAGAGTCTGAACAGACTTTGGCTAAGCTACATGGAAACCAGCTGTACACAGTGAAAGCTAAAAGCTCTCATTGCTGGAGAATGACTGCAAATAGAAAAAAGCAAGTCAAATTTAAACTTGTTTTAAAGATATGTAATTATTGAAAATTTTCTTTCCAGTCTTTAGTTAGAGAGCCATTTTCTAAGCGAAGAAAACTACTGAGAGAATCCTTTACTGAACTAGAAGGACAATTCATTTTTGCTACCTATATCGATACTTCGAACACAGATGAAATTTCAGAATTTCTTGATCAGTCTATAAAAGGTATTCAAGTAGTATAATTAAATGTTTCCTCTGCTACATGTAAATACTTTTAAATTGATAATTGTTTCTTCTTTTGTTCTATGTAGATTCTTGTGAAGGCTTAATGGTGAAAACGCTGGAACAAAATGCAACATATGAAATTGCCAAACGTTCTCATAATTGGTTAAAGGTGGGTTTTAGGACTTGTTTGGACTTTTTATTTTTAGGTTAAGACTATAGATGAGCGGAACGATCCGCATAGGAGCGACTTGAAGTAACCTTTCCTCAAATTCGCAGGTCCCCATGACTTCGAACATACATTCAATTTCTGAAAGTTGCAAAAAAAGTCTGCTCAGTACAAATCATTTAATTTGGTCTTGCTGTGTAAGCAAGCACTTAAAGGACCGTTGATCGGTAAAGATATACCGATCGGTTGTAGTATCGTGTCGCCGGTCTGTCTGTTTGCATTTGAGAGTTCAGAATGAATTTAGTCTTAGCTGAGCTCAGGGTGTTATACATATAATTTCTGTGCACATAGACGTTTCAGAATGCAGCAGATGAGACTTTGAGGAAAATTCTGTAAAAGTGGTGAATTTGAATTTCACACGATTGACTTATCTCTTGTTTAGACATATAATGAAATGTTTAAGCCAACCAGAAAGTTTTCATTACATAGCATATAACCGCAGTCTGTTGTACTTAAACAAGGTATTTTTCCCTAGCTTGTACTTGGATATTTTTTTTAATACCTTAAGGTACAGTGTGGCACCCCTGAGGCTTCAGGTGCCACAGGGTACTACACCTCAGCCGAGGTGTAGTATTCATCCCGGGTAAGACAGGGGTCATTCACCGATGTTACACCACAATTTATACAACATACAGTTAGTTGCCCCCCCACCTAAACTGGGCTAGGGTAGGTGCTGGGGTGTCCATCACGAGGTATGGGACCTCCTGCCCCACTAGTTCAGCAACCCGGGAGGCAGGGCTCCGTTAGGGGAAGAGAGTGGTCACATCACACAGCAGTAGTCGAGCCTGGACCTTCGAACAGGCAACGGCATAGACAAGGGTAGAGGACACGGAAGAGCAAAGGACCCGTGGTTTGGAGATGGAGCGTCTCGGCCCGGGTTCTTAGGAAGAAGGGGGATCCCGGGGCTCCTGAGAAGCGCGACAGGTGCCCGTGACCTGTTCCACTGACCAGGTGCTGGGGTGGAGGGACTACCAATAGAAAGGAGACACAGGAGGAACGTCGGCCTTGACCTCCTAAATATTCGGGATCGTCTGGAGCCCATAACAGCTAAGCGCCTCACTCCAAAGGCGGTGACATCTCAGTGAGTAAAGAACTTTCACTGCATTCCCTGTGTCGTCCCATCACTGCCGGTGTCATCGCCCTCGCGTCCCGCCGCCATCAGAGACTACCACTTTCATCATCCCCGGGGACTGAGCTCTGCCTATGGAGAGCTGTACCATCCGAGCTGCGCTACCATCTGCCCCAGGGGATCACCTCACGCAGCGGCGGCTCCTATACTAGTCTCAAACCACAGGTGGCGTCACGAATACAAAAACTCTTCTCCCCTGTAAATAACTCCTCCATCTTTTATTGACACCGCCGGGGTCACGGAACCGGGCCTGGTCGCGGTGACATGCCACCCCCTACACCGGCCCGATGATGAGTAACCCCCCAGACCCCGTGGGCGTGTTAACAGTACCACTTGTGAACAGCGAACTTTAGTGAAAACCAGTTACCCAGGTGAATTATTGGCTGCATTTATGATATCAAACCCTGTAGGAAGTAATCAACTGTGGCTCTAATGAATAGCCCTGAATTAGTGAAATGCAAGGATAGACGAATAGGCACAGATTCCATTGATGTATTTGTCCTTTGTGAATTTATTTTCACCTCCTCTCTTAGTAACCTGCCCTCCAAACTGCAAGTGTGCAGCACTTTGCAGTGAATCTCATTTCAAAACCTCATTGAAACATGATACAGAAAGTTCCGCACAAAAATGAAAGCATACTGTTTTTTTAGTGGAATAGGATACAATTCTCAATGAAATTCGCAAGTAACAGCTGCAGATTTTGTTGTACATTGTTGGAATCATTTGATGTTTTCTGTCTACTGTCAGGGACCTCAAAAAGAGAGGTGCATACCTTTTTGGGTTGTGTGATGGCACAACAGCTTAAATGTGTATATCAATAGGGACATTGAGAATCTGCAGCCATTGGACTGAACTGCTACAGAGAGATATGAACCAGATGAAGGTATATATTGAATGGTGGTGGTTGCCATGAAATGACCCAGATCATGCTGCACTTTACAGAATGAACTGGTATTCAAGAGTATCTCAGTAGTCAAGGTAGAACAGTATATTGTCACATGGATTCTGTGCAGTAGAGGTAGATTAGGATTTTTTTTTAACAATAACCTACTTTGACTACTGTTTTTTGCCTGATACCCATTTATTGGGAAATTTGCATCATCTTCAGGATTTTTTTGTGGCAACTACCACCGCTCTAGAAATATTACAGCGTAGAAAATGCTTTATTAGCATGCTGTTACGTCACCGCCGGAGTCTGCTCCAGCGACTTCTGCTCTGATCGCCAGGCGACGCCGTGTTCCTGCCGTGGATGGTGCTGGTGATGGGAGAGGAGTCGATGCCAGCGGCACCGGAGGGCGCAGGCTCCGATCATCCACTGGGCTGGGTTATCTTGGGATCTGCAGTACCGCTGGCTGACTGTGGGTGGCGTGTCTTCCAGCTAAAGTTGCCAGCGTTCAGCTACAGCCAATGGGAAGACACCACACCCTTCTTATTCCCCCTCCTGTCACATGACCACTGCCAGAGATAGTTCTGATTTCCTGGCTCCTGGTCCGCCCTATTCTGTTTTGTGATTCCTGTGTGCTGACTTCTGCGTGTTTTCTGACTACCCTACTGCCTGCTGTTTTTGTACCTCGCTGCCCGATCCGGATTTGACCTCTGCTCCGTTTTCTGATTACGTCCTTGTCTGCCGATTCTGTCCCTGTTCTGCTATTCCTGGTTTGACCCTGCCTGACGACTACTCTCATCGGACTGCAGCCTTCCACAGGAAGTGATCTCCAGGGCCCTGTGTAATTCCAAATCCCTGTTAAAGGGTTTCAGGGTTCTGGGGGTCCTGCTTGGTGAGTGGCTTCCCTTTAGTCTGTCCATTACATCCCTCCTGAGTCTGTTGATCCAGGAAGGCGTTACATATACACAGCACTAACTGCAACATTTAAGAGAACCTGTCATCAAGATTTTATATCCCAAACTAATGGCCTGTATGTAAAGAAGCTTTAATGCTAATTAAATCCGCCCACCCATGACTATCTTTCTTCATTAGATATGTTTACGTTTGCATGTAATGTAATGTGAGTGTATGCATATGAACACCTACTGCTGCTCTCTCCGGGATCCATCGCCATTCTGCTCCTCTTCTCAGTGATGTACCTCTTTGCAGATTCTCCTGGCCACACTGAGCTCTTCATGACTCTGAAGTGGCTTTTTCAGTATGGCTTACATTATGAAATAGACTTCTGGTTCACTCAAAGAGCTAGTTGGATAGTATAACGTTCAGTGTCTCTACTGACAAGAGTAGCAAAATGGTATTGTAACATGGAGAAAGTGGCGGTAGGAGAGTATATTACTATACTTGCATTATATGCATATACATATAATATATATATATATATATATACACGTTTTAAGTTAAGAAAAAAGAGTTTTTCATTTATTTATTTTATTTTACTCACTTATATAGCACTATTAATTTCAAAGCGCTTTACAGACGTGATCATCTCTGTCCCCACTGGGGCTTACAATCTAAATAACCTTTCAGGATGTATTTAAATCCTTCTTAAGGAGTTGTAAGTGCAGTGGGTGGACCCTTACAGCTCTCCACCCCTCTGCCTGTTCCCTGCCCACTGCCTGCCTCCTGTCTGATAGCTCGCTAGATATGGAAGTCAGGCAGTGGGCGGGGAACAGGCAGAGGGACCGGAGAGCTGTAAGTGCCCACTCACTGTACTTACCACTCATTAGCATACAATGTCAACTATGGATTTCTCTAAAACAGAAAAATTTGTACCAGAAAAGTGAGGATTTAGTAGCAGTGATGCACCTTCATATTCGTGCCATTAGTTTTGGGTATAAATTCCTGATGACCGGTTCTCTACAAATAAGCCTAGACAAAGAACTTGTAACTTTTCAAAAAGAACTTGCTGTTAGGAACATATTTTTGACTGCATGACTTGTATTTAATAGTTCATTTTAAGGTTTTTAGGACATCAGTTGTAATGATCCTGCTGAAGAACATGTAGTAAAAATATACACTTTCAAAAGCTCGTGGTTTGTTTTTTTTTTTACAAATTGCATGAGTTTTTTGACCGTAAAGGCCCCGTCACACATAGAGATAAATCTTTGGCAGATCTGTGGTTGCAGTGAAATCATGGACATATTGTTCCATTTGTACACAGCCACAAACCTGGCACTGATTGTCCACAATTTCACTGCAACCACAGATCTGCCGCAGATTTATCTCTGTGTGTGACAGGGCCTTTAGAACTACCCAATCTAGTCTTATCCTTACAGTGAGTTATTAGATTGTTAAAATGTGTCTGTTGAGCAAATCTGGGCAGTATTACGTAGATTGCAGAACCCAATGGTGTGAGGCCTGGTTTGCAATATGATGCTGTTGGACTCTATGCTTTCCCTCTTCTGAGGGAGCCATCCAATCTGCATCCTCTGCAAAACCTTATGACATTATTTGTAGGAAATCTGCATCTTTGGACTTTTCTTTGCTTTACATCTACCATGGGAAGCTTCATAACTGTCCATACACAGATACTTGCATCACTGAGGCTTACCTGGCAGTGCAGGGCAAGGATGGGGGCATCTAAACTGGTCCACTTCTACCATCAAGAGCTTTAGTGTTTGGTTTGTTTTTGGTTGGTTGAAGGATACCTTTGCCCTTACAGATGCCTCTCCCATTCTTGACATTATATTCCCCTACATACCTACTACACTGTAGTCTTTTCTTCCATTGTATACATTTTATGTAGGAACATAGTGTGATGCAAACAGAGCAACATTTCTAATACCCGGTCCACACTGGATCTGTACATACAGCTGGGTGCATATGCTGAGGTGTATGCACTTTCAAGACGGATATGGACAAAATCCATCAGCCATAGGGACCCACTGTTATGATATGTATACCAAATGGTATACAGTACAGACCAAAAGTTTGGATACACCATCTCATTCAAATAGTTTTCTTTATTTTCATGACTTTTAAAATTGTAGGTTCACATTGAATGCATCAAAACTATGCATTAACACTTGTGGAATGAAATACTTAACAAAGAAGTGTGAAACAACTGAAAATATGTGTTATATTCTAGGTTCTTCAAAGTAGCCATATTTTGCTTTGATTACTGCTTTGCACACTCTTGGCATTCTCTTGATGAGCTTCAAGAGGTAGTCACCGGAATGGTCTTCCAACAGTCTTGAAGGAGTTCCCAGAGATGCTTAGCACTTGTTGGCTGCGGTCCAGCTCACCCCAAACCATCTCGATTGGGTTCAGGTCTGGTGACTGTGGAGGCCAGGTCATCTGGCGTAGCACCCCATCACTCTCCTTCTTTGTCAAATAGCCCTTACACAGCCTGGAGGTGTGTTTGGGGTCATTGTCTTGTTGAAAAATAAATGATGGTCCAACTAAACGCAAACCGGATGGAATAGCATGCCGCTGCAAGATGCTGTGGTAGCCATGCTGGTTCAGTATGCCTTCAATTTTGAATAAATCCCCAACAGTGTCACCAGCAAAGCACCATCACACCTCCTCCTCCATGCTTCACGGTGGGAACCAGGCATGTAGAGTCCATCTGCTCACCATTTCTGCGTCGCACAAAGACACGGTGTTTGGATCCAAAGATCTCAAATTTGGACTCCTCAGACTAAAGCACAGATTTCCACTGATCTAATGTCCATTCCTTGTGTTCTTTAGCCCAAACAAGTCTCTTCTGCTTGTTGCCTGTCCTTAGCAGTGGTTTCCTAGCCTTGCAGCTATTTTACCATGAAGGCCTGCTGCACAAAGTCTTCTCTTAACAGTTGTTCTAGAGATGTGTCTGCTGCTAGAACTCTGTGTGGCATTGACCTGGTCTCTAATCTGAGGTGCTGTTAACCTGCGATTTCTGAGGCTGGTGACTCAGATAAACTGATCCTCCGCAGCAGAGGTGACTCTTGGTCTTCCTTTCCTGGGGCGGTCCTCATGTGAGCCAGTTTCTTTGTAGCGTTTTGATGTTTTTTGCCACTGCACTTGGGGACACTTTCAAAGTTTTCCCAATTTTTCGGACTGACTGACCTTCATTTCTTAAAGTAATGATGGCCACTCGTTTTTCTTAACTTAGCTGCTTTTTTTCTTGCCATAGTACAAATTCTATCAGTCTATTCAGTAGGACTATCAGCTGTGTATCCACCAGACTTCTGCACAACACAACTGATGATCCCAACCCCATTTATAAGGCAAGAAATCCCACTTATTAAACTTGACAGGACACACCTGTGAAGTGAAAACCATTTCCGGTGACTACCTCTTGAAGCTCATCAAGAGAATGCCAAGAGTGTGCAAAGCAGTAATTAAAGCAAAAGGTGGCTACTTTGAAGAACCTAGAATAGAAGACATATTTTCAGTTGTTTCACACTTTTTTATTAAATATTTCATTCTGCATGTGTTTATTCATAGTTTTGATGCCTTCAATGTGAATCTACAATTTTCAGAGTTATGAAAATAAAGAAAACTCTTTGAATGAGAAGGTGTGTCCAAACTTTTGTTCTGTACTGTATGTTTCTTTGCAGTGTACTTCTGTGCTTTGCCATACAATTATAAAAACTACAGTCCAGACGATGGCTGAAAAACCCAGTGTTAAGGTGCATGATCATAGTGTGCACATAACGTAACTGAGCTCTCACAGGAGTTGTCTGGCTTCAATAGCCTCTCTCCAATTGTAATCTGAAATTACAGTAAAGTATCAAATTATCAGATAACTAATCACAAAGGAAGGGTTCTAGATTGAAAGCCCTCATTAAACTAAACACTACCTAGACAACCCATTTTTAAATGAAGTTGTCTTCCTTGTAAAATAAAGAATGTATATATTATTTACGTCCTGCACCAGTGCTATTCCAGCGACGTGCGTGTTGCTAGGTCTGCCGGTGTTTACATTGATTTGTTATGGTACAAGAGCTGTGTAGCAAATCAGTGGACACAATTACGGTAGTCTACTGCCCTCATTACTTTTGTCCAACATTCATTCGTTCAAGAGTCTGACTGAAGTGCTCACACGGTATAGCAATACCACGCAAATCGCGGACCCTGGACCTTCCCTCCTAATTGAACTGCTGGTATGTACCCTGAGATGATCTATTGATCTATCCTAGACTAATTGTACCTGGATTTTGGGGGTAATCCCCTTCACTAGTGTGCCATGCAGTTGTTTATTTAGGAGGGGTTCTCTTACACTTGTGTGACTGGGATTAATGTGGCCTTTTACTTTCACTAGACTTAGGAATCCACAAAACCCCAGCCATATATTATTTATAAGGCCCTGGTCCCCACATGTTCGAGGTCTTCTACTTTCCTCCCTAACTATGTTTGTCATTTAGGAAGTGTGTTTACAACTTCTTTTAATTGTTTGTGTCTACAATTTGATAATAAAAATTATGGATTATTTGACTCCATTGTGTGGTTTCCACATTTATCTGAAATACCACGCAAATCGTGGTGGACCCGACTCCAATGGAGCGGCACTAGTGCAGGAGACGAGTATGTTTCTTTATTTTACATGGGAGACCTCACATATATATATATATATATATATATATATATATATATATATATATATATATATATATATAATAAAATTAATATATATATATATATAATAATTGATATATAATATCTTTTTTTTTAGTTGAAGAAGGATTATTTAGAAGGTTTAGGAGATACCCTGGATCTAGTAGTAATCGGTGGCTACCTGGGAAAAGGAAAGCGAACAGGCATATATGGAGGATATTTACTTGCATCATATGATGAGGAAAGTGAAGAATATCAGACCATCTGCAAGGTTTGTCCGAAATATTAGACGGATTGTGGGTAAATTTGAATTCAACAACTAACATGTTTTCTAAATCTGTTTTCACACTTGTGTTATGGACTCCTTTTTGCAGAATAATAATACATATTTGCAAGCGTATCTCCCTGTGTGTGCCTGCACTTTTTTTTTTTTTTTAAGTAGACCTGTCACTAGGTCAAAAGGGTCCGGTGTTTGCTGTTTTATTCTTGCTGCTTCACTGAGTGTCTGTTTTTTTTTTTAATTTTCTGTTATATGGTTCCAGAGATATGGGCCTTTTCATTTACTGCCTATTTTTATAGTTGAACTTAACAATGTGCCTCTATGTGCCACTCTGACTGACTTATAAATCCTCACATCGCATGCCCTGTGCGCTATAAAGATTTACATGTGTCAGAGCTGGGTAAACGCGTGTATGCGCTATGAATACTCAGGGTGACTTATGGATTTAGACCAGACAACCCCTTTTTAGAAAACCATGGGCAGCCGCACACAGTACATTTTCCTAAATATAAATAACTAGCTGTAGTAGCCGGGCGTTGCCCAGGATAGTAACTGTCTCGCTGTCTCTCTCCCAGTCTCTGTCTGTCTGCCTGTGTCTGTCTGTCTTTGTCTGTATCAGTCTCTCTATCTGTCTGTCTCTGTATCAGTCTCTCTGTAGGTCTCTCTCTCTCTCGCTCTTTCTGTCTGTCTCTCTCTATCGCTGTGTTGTCTGTCTCTCTCTGTCAGTCTCTTTCCCCGTCAATCTCGTTCCAGGTCTGTATCGTTCTTGGTCTCTCTCCCCGTCTCTCTTTCTCACCGTCTCTCTCTCCCCGTCTCTCTCTCTCTCCCCGTCTCTCTCTCCCCGTCTCTCTCTCTCCCCGTCTCTCTCTCTCCCCGTCTCTCTCTCTCCCCGTCTTTCTCTCTCTCCCCGTCTCTCTCTCTCCCCGTCTCTCTCTCTCCCCGTCTCTCTCTCTCCCCGTCTCTCTCTTTCCCCATCTCTCTTTCCCCGTCTCTTTCCCCGTCTCTCTGTCTCCCCGTCTCTCTGTCTCCCCGTCTCTCTGTCTCCCCGTCTCTCTGTCTCCCCGTCTCTGTCTCCCCGTCTCTCTGTCTCCCCGTCTCTCTGTCTCCCCGTCTCTCTCTCTCCCCGTCTCTCTCTCTCCCCGTCTCTCTCTCTCCCCGTCTCTCTCTCTCCCCGTCTCTCTCTCTCCCCGTCTCTCTCTCTCCCCGTCTCTCTCTCTCCCCGTCTCTCTCTCTCCCCGTCTCTCTCTCTCCCCGTCTCTCTCTCTCCCCGTCTCTCTCTCTCCCCGTCTCTCTCTCTCCCCGTCTTTCTCTCTCTCCCCGTCTTTCTCTCTCTCCCCGTCTCTCTCTCTCCCCGTCTCTCTCTCTCTCTCCCCGTCTTTCTCTCTCTCCCCGTCTTTCTCTCTCTCCCCGTCTTTCTCTCTCTCCCCGTCTTTCTCTCTCTCCCCGTCTTTCTCTCTCTCCCCGTCTTTCTCTCTCTCCCCGTCTTTCTCTCTCTCCCCGTCTTTCTCTCTCTCCCCGTCTTTCTCTCTCTCTCCCCGTCTCTCTCTCTCCCCGTCTCTCTCTCCCCGTCTCTCTCTCCCCGTCTCTCTCTCTCCCCGTCTCTCTCACTCCCCGTCTCTCTCTTTCCCCGTCTCTCTCTTTCCCCGTCTCTCTCTTTCCCCGTCTCTCTCTTTCCCCGTCTCTCTCTTTCCCCGTCTCTCTCTTTCCCCGTCTCTCTCTTTCCCCGTCTCTCTCTTTCCCCGTCTCTCTCTTTCCCCGTCTCTCTCTTTCCCCGTCTCTCTCTTTCCCCGTCTCTCTCTTTCCCCGTCTCTCTCTTTCCCCGTCTCTCTCTTTCCCCGTCTCTCTTTCCCCGTCTCTCTCTTTCCCCGTCTCTCTTTCCCCGTCTCTCTTTCCCCGTCTCTTTCCCCGTCTCTCTTTCCCCGTCTCTCTCCCCGTCTCTCTTTCCCCGTCTCTCTTTCCCCGTCTCTCTCTTTCCCCGTCTCTCTCTTTCCCCGTCTCTCTTTCCCCGTCTCTCTCTCCCCATCTCTCTCACTCCCCGTCTCTCTCTTTCCCCGTCTCTCTCTTTCCCCGTCTCTCTCTTTCCCCGTCTCTCTCTTTCCCCGTCTCTCTCTTTCCCCGTCTCTCTCTTTCCCCGTCTCTCTCTCTCCCCGTCTCTCTCTCTCCCCGTCTCTCTCTCTCTCCCCGTCTCTCTCTTTGCCCGTCTCTCTCTTTGCCCGTCTCTCTCTTTCCCCGTCTCTCTCTTTCCCCGTCTCTCTCTTTCCCCGTCTCTCTCTTTCCCCGTCTCTCTCTCTCTCTCCCCGTCTTTCTCTCTCTCCCCGTCTTTCTCTCTCTCCCCGTCTCTCTCTCTCCCCGTCTCTCTCTCTCTCTCCCCGTCTTTCTCTCTCTCCCCGTCTTTCTCTCTCTCCCCGTCTTTCTCTCTCTCCCCGTCTTTCTCTCTCTCCCCGTCTTTCTCTCTCTCCCCGTCTTTCTCTCTCTCCCCGTCTTTCTCTCTCTCCCCGTCTTTCTCTCTCTCTCCCCGTCTCTCTCTCTCCCCGTCTCTCTCTCCCCGTCTCTCTCTCCCCGTCTCTCTCTCTCCCCGTCTCTCTCTCTCCCCGTCTCTCTCTTTCCCCGTCTCTCTCTTTCCCCGTCTCTCTCTTTCCCCGTCTCTCTCTTTCCCCGTCTCTCTCTTTCCCCGTCTCTCTCTTTCCCCGTCTCTCTCTTTCCCCGTCTCTCTCTTTCCCCGTCTCTCTCTTTCCCCGTCTCTCTCTTTCCCCGTCTCTCTCTTTCCCCGTCTCTCTCTTTCCCCGTCTCTCTCTTTCCCCGTCTCTCTCTTTCCCCGTCTCTCTCTTTCCCCGTCTCTCTCTTTCCCCGTCTCTCTCTTTCCCCGTCTCTCTTTCCCCGTCTCTCTCTTTCCCCGTCTCTCTTTCCCCGTCTCTCTTTCCCCGTCTCTTTCCCCGTCTCTTTCCCCGTCTCTCTTTCCCCGTCTCTCTCCCCGTCTCTCTTTCCCCGTCTCTCTTTCCCCGTCTCTCTCTTTCCCCGTCTCTCTCTTTCCCCGTCTCTCTTTCCCCGTCTCTCTCTCCCCATCTCTCTCACTCCCCGTCTCTCTCTTTCCCCGTCTCTCTCTTTCCCCGTCTCTCTCTTTCCCCGTCTCTCTCTTTCCCCGTCTCTCTCTTTCCCCGTCTCTCTCTTTCCCCGTCTCTCTCTCTCCCCGTCTCTCTCTCTCCCCGTCTCTCTCTCTCTCCCCGTCTCTCTCTTTGCCCGTCTCTCTCTTTGCCCGTCTCTCTCTTTCCCCGTCTCTCTCTTTCCCCGTCTCTCTCTTTCCCCGTCTCTCTCTTTCCCCGTCTCTCTTTCCCCGTCTCTCTTTCCCCGTCTCTCTCTTTCCCCGTCTCTCTCTTTCCCCGTCTCTCTCTCTTTCCCCGTCTCTCTCTTTCCCCGTTTCTCTCTCTTTCCCCGTTTCTCTCTCTTTCCCCGTCTCTCTCTCTTTCCCCGTCTCTCTCTCTTTCCCCGTCTCTCTCTTTCCCCGTCTCTCTCTCTTTCCCCGTCTCTCTCTCTTTCCCCGTCTCTCTCTCTTTCCCCGTCTCTCTCTCTTTCCCCGTCTCTCTCTCTTTCCCCGTCTCTCTCTCTTTCCCCGTCTCTCTCTCTTTCCCCGTCTGTCTCTCCACCGACAACATTTTACCTCACACATAGGCTTCTTATGCTAACAATAGCTCCTATTCATAACCTAATAGCTCGCAGCTCCATTGACTTTAATGGAGGCAGATTTTTGGGAGAGTAACTGTAAAGCGTGGGGTTAAATTTTCCTGTCAAAACTTTAGTCTGACGTTCCCGTCACATGAGGTGTCTCTGCAAAATTTTGTGACTGTAAATGCGACAGTGCGGATTCCTCTAGCGGACACACACACACACACACACACACACACACACACACACACACACACACACAGCTTTATATATTAGATTACTGATAATTAAAAATAATGCCTAGAAGAGACCCTAATGCCACCCTAAACAACCCACCTTTCCAGCAGGTTAGGTCTGATCTTCTAGGTTGTGGGATGCTGACAATCCACGACGGCAAATGCTGTCAGAGCATGAGATCTGGTGTGTCACAGACATCATTGCAGCTGTTACTACTGCATGATAAATACTGGGGCAGTCATGTTAAAAGTGTGGGAACTTTCTGCAGTGTGCAAAATCTCACGCTCTGACAGTGAGGGTGGCTATGTGAAGGGTTTTGAGTTTCCACACAGAATGCCCAAATCTAGAGACTAGACTTTTGCTAGAAAGTTTTGGGGGAAGCGGTCCCTTCAGTCTTGTGGCTGGATTTCTAAGATCATTCGTTTTAGCATACACTGAAATCTGCACATGGAAAGTCCCTTTGGAGACCACAAAAATGTAAAGAAAAGTAGTTGATGTTTAAGAAAAGAATTTAAAAAGAATGCAAGTGATGAATCTCAGAAAATGGCAACACAACCCCCTTTTTTTTAACAGAGGTCTGAATATCCTAATAGCAGTACAAAAAATACTAAAACACTAAGTTTTGCATCGCCGTAGTCCTACTGACCTGCAGACTTGAGTCTCCAGGTTATTTTTACTGTGTTTTAAGCCACAGAAAAACAAAACCCATAAATACAATGCTGGGATTTTTTTTACCATTTCAATCCACTTTAGTTCTGTTTTTCAGCACTTTATGGGGTGAAGTGAATGGGGGTAGTTCAATATTACAATTCACCCTGCAAGAAAACAAGTAGTCATACTGTTGTGTAACTGAAAAATAAAGGCTCCACACCCTTATCTGCACTAATGATGTGCCTTCATATATAGCTAGAATCTATGTAACTACCGTGTTTTTCCAAAAATATGACACTGTCTTTTATTTTTTTTGCCTCCCAAAAAAGCACTAGGGCTTATTTTTGGAGGAGGTCTTATTCTTGTAGAAACACGGTTGGGGGGTAAGTTTACCCCTAAAAAAGCAGGACCCCACCTTCACTTTCCAGGAGACTCATATTCACCAGACCCGGACGTCTGCGCAGCTCCCAGGTCCTCCTGTGATCTCCGGTGGTTGCTGCACGACGTTCTCCCCTGCTGCTGGCTGACACACTGGCACACACACACACACAGCCAATCGCGCACACATCACATCCAGCGCTTCCGGACGCAGGGAATGATGAGAGCAAGTCACGTGTCTGGCCGCAGGTCCTGTTCTGCAGGTCCTTGCGCTTCACCTCACAGCCTCTCAGGATTCTGACTGGGAGAAGAGATCGGTGTCGTTGGATGTGGTGAGTGTATATGCGATCCGATGTGTGTGCAATCCGATGTGTGTGTGATCCAATGTTTG